>NW_012110008.1:303690-350212 GCF_000951045.1 Mandrillus leucophaeus | reverse complement strand
AATCAAAACCACAATGAGATACCATCTCACACCAGTTAGAATGGCGATCATTAAAAAGTCAGGAAACAACAGGTGCTGGAGAGGATGTGGAGAAATAGGAACACTTTTACACTGTTGGTGGGATTGTAAACTAGTTCAACCAGGTTTACAATTTCTATTAAAAAAAAAAAAAAAAAGCATGATGGGACCATTATGGGGATTGCATCGAATTTATAAAACAATTTGGGAGATAACTGGCATCTTCACACTATTGGGTTTCACAATGCATTCTTCATTTATTTAGGTCTTTTGTTTCCCTTTGCAATGTTTTGTAGTTTTCAGTGTAGAGGTCTTTCATGTTTTGTTAACTTTATTTCAAGTATTTTTCTTTGTTTTCCTTCTTTTATTGCATGTGAAATTTATTTCATATTTCATTTTTCAATTGTTTCTTCCATTATGTGAAATGCAATTAAATATTGAGTAAAACAACTCTATAGGATGCAAATCACTCTATAGGAAAAAAACTAATAATCCAATAAAAAAGGGGCAAAAGATCTAAATAGACATTTGTGAAAAGAAGACATACAAATGGCATTGTTAAAATGCCCTTACTACTCAAAGCAATCTACAGATTTAATGCAACCCCTGTCAAAATACCAACGACATTTTTCACAGAAATAGAAAAAACAATTCTAAAATTTATAGGCAGCCACAAAAGACCTAGAATAGTCAAAGCTATCCTAAGCAAATAGTACAAAAATAGAGGAATCACATTACCTGATTTCATACTACAGAGAAGTAGTAATCAAAATGGCATTGTACTGGCATAAAAACAGACACATAGAGAAATGGAACAGAATATAGAATCCAGAGATAAATCCATACATCTATCGTGAAGTTATTTTTTAAAAAGCGCTAAGAACATGCACTGGAGAAAGGACAGTCACTTCAGTAAATGGTTCTGGGAAAACTGGATATCCATATGCAGAAGAACAAAACTAGACCCTTGTCTCTCACCACGTACAAAAACAAAATCAAAATAGATTAAATACTTAAATCTAAAACCTCAAACTGTGAAACTACTACAAGAAAATATTAGGAAACTCTCCAGGACATTAGACTGGGCAAAGATTTCTTGAGCAATACCCCTCAAGCACAGTCAACCAGAGCAATAATGAACAAATGGGATCACATCAAGTTAGAAAGCTTCTGCACAGCAAAGGGAAAAGTCAACAAAGTAAAGAGACAATCTACAGAATGGGAGAAAATATTTGCAAACTGCCTGTCTGACAAGGGATTAATGAACAGAATATATAAGGAGCTCAAACAACTCTACAGGAACAAAAACTAAGAATCCAATAAAAAATGGGCAAAATATCCAAATAGATATTTGTCAAAAGAAGACATACAAATGGCAAACAGGTATATGAAAAGGTACTCAATATCACTGACCATTGGAGAAATGTATATCAAAACTACAATGAAATATCATCTCACTCCAGTTAAAATGCATAAAATGGCTTGTATGCAAAAGTCAGGCAATAAGTAATGCTGGCAAGAATGGGGAGAAAAGGAAACCCTTGTACACTATTGGTGAAAACGTAAATTAGTACAACCACTATGAAGAGCAGTTTGGAGGTTCCTTAAAAAACAAAAAGTTGAGCCACCATACAATTCAGCAACCCCACTCCTAGGTACATACCCAAAAGAAAGGAAATCAGTATATTGAATAGATATCTGCACTCCCATGTGTTGCAACACTGTTCACAATAGCTAAGATTTTGAAGCAACCTAAGTGTCCATAAACAGACGAATGGATAAAGAAACTGTGATACATATACCACAATGGAGTACTATTTAGCCATAAAATAAGAATAAGATCCTGTCATTTGTAACCGCATGGATGGAACTTGAGGTCATTGTTTAAGTGAAATAAGATAGGCACAGAAAGACAGACGTCTCATATTTTCACTTATTTGTGGGAATCAAATAAGTTGAAATCAAAACAATTGAACTCATGGGGACAAAGAGTAGAAAGATGGATACCAGAGACTGGGAAGGGTAGTGGGGTGCTGGGAGAGGCAAATGGGGATGTTTAAAGGAGACAAAAATTAGGAAGAATGAATGAGACCTAGTATTTGATAGCACAACAGGGTGACTACAGTCAATAATAATTTAGTTGTACATTTAAAAAAGAACTAAAAGGGTACAATTGGATTATTTTTAACAGAAAGGATAAATGCTTGAGATGATCAATGCCATATTTACTCTGATGTGATTATTACTCATTGTATACCTGTATCAAAACATTTTATGTAACCCATAAATATATACCTACAAATAAAAAATAAAATAAGATAAAATGATTTTCTATATTGACTTTGTGTCTTGCAGTGTTAGAAATTCACTTATTACTTTTAGTTATTGCTTTGTACATTCTCTAAAATTTTCTATATAAACAAACATGCCATCTGCAAATAGAGACACCTATTTGTTTTCAACCTTCTTTATGCCTTCTTTTTTCTTTTTTTTTTCTTGTCATATTGCCGTAGTTAAGATGTCCAGTAAAATGCCAAATAGACGTAAGACTGAAATCCTGTCTGGTTCCTGATTTTAGGGGAAAATGGTCAGTCTTTCATAGTTAATTGTAATGTTGGTTATAGGTTTTTCATAGTGGACCTTTATTTGCCTAGTAAGTTTTCTTTTATTTAAAGCTTACTCAGGGTGTGATTAAAGTCTTGAATGGGTGTTGAATTTTATTAAAGTTTTATCCATTAAGAAAATTGTATTTCTGTTAGTGTGCTAAATTGCATTGATCTATTTTTCAAATAAAGTAACAATGCATTTCTGAGAAGAACCACACGTAGTCATAATATATTATGCCAACTTGGTATCACTGTATTTTATTTTTTAAGGCTTTTTACATCTATGCAATGAAGAATATTCATCTGTTATTTTCTTGTAATTCCTTTTTTCAGGCTTATACATGCTGCATTAAACTGCCTTCATAAAATGACTTGGAAAGTGTTTTCTATTTTTCTGAAAGACTTTTTATAAGGTTAATTTTATCTCTTTCTTAAATGTTGAATAGAAATCACTAGTGAAGTCGTATGAACCTGGAATTTGGACTAAGGGAGGATTTAAAATTATAAATTTATTTCTCTATTAGACAGAGTGTTATATCTAATACTTTTTTATATCTAGTAAAATTTTAGGTCTAAATTTTGTTATAATTTAGTAAATATGTTGTCTAATTTCCTTAGTGACTATATAAACTTTTCAGAGTATCTACTTCTTTTTATGTTAGTTTTCATAAGGTACATTTTGAAGTAATTTTCCATTTCATGTAAGTTTTTGGATCATTGTCATCATATTTTGGATCAAATATCAGAATCATGATATTTCCTGATTCCCCTTTTAAAGTATGTAGGGTATGTAGGGATAGTGCCTCTTTCATTCCTAGTATTGGTTTTTGTGTTCTTCTTTTCTTGAACTGTCTAGCTAGGGACTTATCAATTGTATTAGTCTTTTCAAAGAATGACAATATTGAGTTTGTTCATTTTATCAATTGTTCATTTTTCTATTTTATTGCTTTCTATTCATCTCTATTGTTTTCATCTTTTTTTGGTCCTTTTTTTCTTTCCTGAGCTTCTAAGGTCGATATGCAGTTTCAAACCTTATATTGTAAAATGAATATGTAAAGCTATAAATTTTCCTCTGAGTCTTATTTTAGTTGTACTTCTTGAATTTTAAATATGTAGTATTTTTATTATAATGTATTTTAATATTATCTGACTTCTTTAGTGATTTCTTCTTTAACATGTGGATTATTAGTAATGTGTTGTTTAATTTCCAAATATTTAGAAACCTTTAGATATCTTACTGTGTGAAAAGATCAAAGGTTACTTTGTTATCTCTGTGCCTGATGTTCCTGCCCTTTATGACTCTGTTGCCTTAAGTGTGAGTAGGACCTGTACCTGGGTTCTAGCCAATAGCATATGGCATGGAGGAAGGTCTCAAATCAGTAGAGTCTTTATTGAGCCAGCAGACCCAGTCAATACCTAGAACCTGGTGAGAACCTGGAGCAGAGAACCCAGCCTCGTGAGAGCCTGGAATAGAGAACCCAATTGACCCTGACTCAAAGTCCTGAATCCTAGAAACTGTGAGATAATAAATGTGTGCAGTTTTAAGCTGCTCAGTTTGTTATAGTTTGTTAAGTAGCAATAAAAAATCAATAGTCTGACTGTTCTTGATTTTTTTAATTTAATTTTATTGCGGTCAGAAAATATACTCTATATGATTTCTGTTATTTCAAGTTCATTTCTCTTTGTTTTCTGACTAAACATGTAACTTATACCAGTACCATATTCAGTTAATAAGTAGGTACAATCTGAAGATGTTAGAAGTATTTTTAGAGTACCAAATCTCAAATAGCTTTATAAATATCAAATAGTATGAGGTGCTTGATAGTGTTCTAATACATCTTCTAAATCTTCGTTGGTCATATGCCTATTTTTAAATGTATCTTTCTAAAATCTGGACCCTTTTATTATTATTAAAAGTCTTTTTTATTTCTGATAATAATTGTCTTGAAGTCGGCTTTGTTTTATATTAATATAGCCACTCCAAGTTTCTTATGCTTAATTGCTTTTATTGTATATCTTTCCCATCTGCTTATTTTTAATCTACTCTTTCTAATACTTAAGGTGAATCTCTTTAGATAGCACATAATTTGGTCTTTTTTTTTTTAAATGAATCCATTCTGACTCTACATTTAAGCTAAAAGAAGATATACATCGAGTTCGTATGCCAGTGTTCAGTATTTTTCACTAATGAAGTGATCACTCAACTTTTCTGGTTCTGATAAACGTTGTCCAAGCTGGATTGTCTTACACGTGTGTCTTAGATTTCTTCTTTCTTAGACCATATTCATTTGTACTGACATTTATTCAAAGTGCAAAGTAGATTGTATCCTTGCCAAAATATTTCTAGGAAAGTCTCTGCTTCTATCTCATATTGGCTGCAAAATGTTGGTTGTAGTTCTGTGGCAGTGCAATCCTCACTTTTCTGGTCCGAGTACTTGACTTCTCAGTTTGCTCTATAGGATCATTGTTCTTTGTGCTATGTGAATGGGCGTGGTGTTTTAAATCATTTGACTAAGAAAAGTCACTTACTACTTGAATAAGAATCTGTAAGGCATAAACTCAATTACATAGATACATGAATTCCATGATAATTCCGGGTAATACCATGAAACATATCCTTGGGTTTGCAACACACCTATGAAGTCGGTTACACAGATACCAACTTGTGAATTATTCATATAATTAAGGCTTTTTGAAAACAAGACCAGAAGATAAAGCTGCTTTTTAAAATTTATAGACTTACATGTACATTTTGAAGAGTCTAGTTTATCCTATTATATGTCTCTTTACATCCTCCCATCTATCGTGTATGGTCAGGGTGGAAGCACTCAACATTTTGAAGTTATTACTCCTTCAATTCAAAACTCCAGAAGTACACTAAATCATATATGTTGTTTTCTTACCAAGTAAAACCATGTGGAAATATCGTACATAAAATTGCCTTTGTTATTAAAAAGCGTCATAATTACATTCAAATGCTAGTGAAGTTTAAGAAAAGATTGTATCTTTCTCTTTTTGTCTTTTTCTTTTCAGCCCTATTCCTGTATTGGGTAATGGCTTTTATTACCAAAACAATAAAATTGGTTAAGTACTGTCAGTCTGGTTTGGACATATCAAACCTGCGTTTCTGCATCACAGGCATGATGGTCATCTTGAATGGGCTCTTGATGGCTGTGGAGATCAATGTCATTCGAGTCAGGGTATGTAGCTAATGGCTTTTGTTTAGTTATTTGGATTCAAGACCCCAATATAAAAGGTTACAGTTAGCCAGAAATCATTAGTATTTACAAGGATGAATACACGTATTTGATTTATAAAATATAAAAATAAAGTTGAACTAATCACTAAATTCAGGCCATCAGTGTTTCAGAAATCTCAGTGTGACCCTAGAAGCGATTTATTCATTCACAAATCTTGATTAATCAAATGCCTGCTATGTGTCAGATATTATGCTCAGTTTATATTACAGAAGAAATTGTTTTGAGGACAAAGTTCAATCATCCATGATTGGTCTCGAAGCACCCCTGGTTAAGCAAAATATTGCATTCCCAGAAATTTAAAACTGAAAAGAAAATAGTGTAATCCAGTTTGCTCATTTCGCTGATGAAGAAGCATGTAGAGATAGCTTTGATTATATATCCAAAGTAATATGGTCAAGACCCATACCTGGTTTGTAATTGCAAATCGATTGTACTTTCCACCACTTAATACTGTCAGTTACGTTGTGTGAGATACTAGAGATAGATTTTCCAGTATTCATTTTTTATCAGAGAACTTTGAACTTGATCGGTGAGTAGAAAGATAGATGCTGCAATGAATGTGGAGAGTAATCAGTTAACATCAGGAAAACAGAGATTAAGAGACTCAGTAATGGTGTTAACACATTTTAAAATCTAAACAATGTAAAAACCTTCATTTGGCTGACCCTGTCATAGGATATCATGAAACACTGACTCTTAGTAAAAACTATCTTTTAAAAGGTTAACTGATCTTTCAGAATTGACCCCAAGAGGATTACATGCAAAATTCTGGCATTAACTAGTTAATCTAGTCACAACAGAAGGAAATATCTCAAAGAATATTTCAGAAAGGGATGGAAGGAGGCTTTAAAATATAAATTTTGGTCAAATGAAAATGTAGAAAAGGTTGAAATTTTACTTTTAATGTGTGGAAAATAATTGGACTAATTGTTATACTGTGGAATTTTTCTTGCCACAGAGATACGTATTCTTCATGAATCCTCAGAAAGTAAAGCCTCCTGAAGACCTCCAGGATCTGGGAGTGAGATTTCTTCAACCATTTGTGAATTTGCTGTCAAAAGCAACATACTGGTGGATGAATACACTTATTATAACTGCTCATAAAAAGCCTATTGATCTGAAGGCAATTGGAAAATTGCCAATAGCAATGAGGGCAGTAACAAATTATGTTTGCCTGAAAGATGCGTATGAAGAACAAAAGGTAATTTAGCATCTGTCTTCTATGTGCTTAATTACAGAGAATGGTCCCATTGGCATGAACCCAGGAGGCAGAGCTTGCAGTGAGCCGAGATTGGCCTACTGCAGTCCAGCCTGGGCGACAGAGTAAGACTCCATCTCAAAAAAAAATATATACACACACACACACACACATATACATGTATACACATATATACATATATACACATACATACATATATACACACACACATATATATACACACACATATATATATATAAAGACACAAAGTTTAGGCCAGGCGCAATGGCTCACGCCAGTAATCCCAACACTTTAGGAGGCCGAGGTGGGTGGATCACCTGAGGTCAGGAGTTCGAGACAAGCCTGACCAACATGGAGAAACCCCATCTCTACTAAAAATACAAAAATTAGCTGGGCATGGTGGCGCATGCCTGTAATTCTAGCTACTTGGGAGGCTGAGGCAGGAGAATTGCTTGAACCCGGGAGGCGGAAGTTGTGGCAAGCCGAGATCGCACCATTGCACTCCAGCCTGGGCAACAAGAGTGAAACTCTGCCTAAAAAAATAAATAAATAAAATAAAAAATAAAAAATAAAATGACACAAAGCTTAAATCATATCTATGGTAAAGGAAAAGCAGATTTCCTTCATCTGTTTTCCTCTGTGCTTTTGAATCATGTTAATTGGGGCTGGAAGACTGGAAGAGCCAAAGAAGTATACTTTTATTACTTGCTCAATTAATACATGAGGAAGGATAGAGTGAGTACTATCTTTTCTCTGGGACATGTCACTGAGTAGAAAGTAAGAATTAAGTTCATGATCATGTATAACTAATCCATTACCATATAATATTAATAACTCATGAAATTTTTGTTATTGTCTTTTCACAAGCATAAGTTTGTTATATAAAGAGGTAAAATAGATACCAACTAATAATCAATTTTAAGAAATTTAAAGCCTTATATTACTGACTAAAATTTAGCTTCTATAGTTCAAAATGGGAGACTAAATTAAATAAAAGGACATTGTCTGCCTCTTCTATGTATCATCCTATATGACTGCCAAAATTGGCTTCCTCTGGCACTTTTCCTAAGTATTCATTGTTGTTTTAAAAAAATTTAAAGATGAGAGTCTTTGGGTATTTTCATTTTGTCTTTTATCATTCTAAAGAGTCATGCATGCTACCCACAGTGATAGGTGTGTTTTCTATTGCAATCATCTGCAAATATCATTACCATTTAAAATATTAGGATTCTCAACCACACTGGAAGGAAATAGAGTATGGTAAAACAGCTCACGAGTTTTTGGCTGTTCTCAATCAAGATCAACAAAGCATTTATGGTAAATGATGAAAATAATCTCCGTTTTGTGTCAGAAATATGTGTTATGAAATTAAATGGCAGGAAAAGGTTACAACAAATGAATCTGAGTCATTTCTCTGGTTTCACCTCTGGGAAAAGTATTGCATAAAATTTTTAAAACTACTAAAGTAAAGATGTTTGCAGTCTTTCCTAAGCATAGCTTAATTTTTCTGAGTTCTCTTTACAAGAGAGATTAGCTTGAACTTGGTGTGTTAATGTCTACATAAACTTTGGAAAACAAATCATTTATTTTAACAGGGGGTTACATTGGGAACATAATTGAACTCTACTCCAGTGAGCTGAATTCCTTGTCACAGTGAAAAAACTTTATCTACCTCCTCCCTAAGTTTTATGATGATTGCTCAGGTCTTAAAATTGTATTTACAACAAACAACTGTAGCTATGTGAAGCCGAGTTGACTCAAGTATAAATGCTGTTCTTCATTTTGCATTTCTTTGAGGAATACCTAGGAAACACAAGTCTACCATAATTTTTTAAAGTATTGACTACTATTCAGGGAGATAAGAAACACCATGGAGAAGAAACAACTTGAAGTTGGGATAATCTGTTTTGTTTAGTTTGCAATCATTGGATAGGCAAACCTGTGGTGATCTAGTAACTCCAGAAATCTTGACCAGTCTGCCTGTAACCTTGATCTTTGTGCTTTACTCTTTTGCTTGCTATGTAATGTTATTTGGCAATTCTCGTGACAAATACACATTTACCAAATCAAAGAAAAGTGAAAATGAATTAGGCTTTAAGGATCCTGTGTCACCCTTTGATAACTAAAATAATACAGTCTTAGAAAAACTGTCTTATTTACTTCTTATTCTCTCTATTTTATTAAAATGCATTCAGTAGCTACTATTTGCATAGAAGGCAAGGATACAGAATTATGCATGCTGTGCTGAAAGGCACACATTAACATCAATTTTTAAACCCTTAAAATATTTTTTGAAGTATAAGAAGGAATTTCCATACTTGAGATTAGTTACTGCTCTAAGCAGTTTTATTTTGTTACATCTGTTGTTTTTTTTTTTTTTTTTTTTCCAGAAAAAAGTTGCAGATCATCCAAATCGGACTCCATCTATATGGCTTGCAATGTACAGAGCTTTTGGGCGACCAATTCTACTCAGTAGCACATTCCGCTATCTGGCTGACTTACTGGGTTTTGCTGGACCTCTTTGTATTTCTGGAATAGTTCAGCGTGTGAATGAAACCCAGAATAGGACAAACAACACAACTGGAGTAAGTTCCTGGTGCTTTTCAAAGGAAACATATTATTGGTGGATTTCATTGTAATTGTCACTTTTTATTAATGCAGTTTTATGAGTTGTTCAAATAGGCTTTTTTTTTTTCAGAGAATTGAATGCTTTTTAAAGGAAAGAAAACAGTAATTTTCCTTTTAGAAAAATATCATGTGTTTATGTATTTATTCATTGAATGAATCTGCCCAACAAAATTATTTCTCAGATTCAGAGCCTGTAAACATTTAACAAGCACTCACTGTGTACCAGAAACTTTGTGTAGAAATTGCGCATTGATTGTTTTATTTAATCTTTATAGCAATCATTTAAAGAATTTTTTCACATGAGAGGTGGTGAGTCACTTCTTTAGAGGCCTATGACCAATAACACTAGAAATGTGGTTTGTAATATTGTACGTTTCTCTTTTCTTGTATAATAAAAACCAACACCCTGTTTCACAAGGATCAGGGCAAGTCACATTGTGATATTTTATTAGATATTATGTTATTATATTGGGGCTCATAGTATAAAATACTATGTGTTTACTATCATAAATATATAATTTTTATTTTCTATTTTTAATAAAGACTGCATTGTGAACCTCCTACTTTCTTTCTAAGATAAGTATTGATTTTCGTAGTTCCTCAAATAGAAACTATCGCCAGATAAATCCATTTTCCTTTTCTATTCTCTCAATGTGATTTCCTGCCGTCTTTCCATCACCTATTAAAATGTTATGCAATATGAGAACTGACATTAAATGTTGCCTCTTCAGTGAGGCCTTTTCTGATCGTCCTAGTTGGAATTTGACCCCCGTTGACAGTCCCTTAACACACTCTTTACTTTATGTTGGCATTTACTGAAGCCTATTACTTAGAGATATGCTTATCTACCTAGGTTGTAAGCTTATGAAACAATTACGGTGAGCCATTCATATTTGTGTTCACGATGCTTAGCCCAGATCCTTGCATACATTGGTGTTCAATTGTAATTGAAATGAACCAGATATTTTCACCACTGAATACACTTTGGTGATGTTTTGTCTCTACTAGCCTAATTACATATAGATATCTAAATTCCACAGTTTATCCATTACCCTTCTCCCTTGCACATATCAGTCAGATGTTTTGCTGAGAAGGAACAGGACTTGTACATTTGTATATATTCCCACGAAAAAAGAGGAAGGGAGCAGAAGTAAAATTCTACTAGGTCTAAATCATAGAAAATCAAGAGTGTCCAAACTGATATAATGTACTTAGTCTAATGTTATCTTTCCTTCTTTTCTAACAAACAAGTTACCATACGCTATTGTTACAAACAAAAATCAATTTTGGATATCCTTAGGCTGAATTCAGTCATATTCCTACTAAAACAAAATTTTGTAAGTCATATTTTGTTACTGGTAGTGTTGCATGGGTGATATAGACAAATTACCTATTTTACAATTTGCTATTTATTTTATTAGTATAAATTAAGATATCTGAAAATCAGAAAAAGGCAACTGAGTAGAATTATTTTAAACTGATAAGGCTACCAAAATTGTATATTTGTTCCATTGGTCTTGCTGACCAGCTATCGATTTTGTAGCTTCTACTTCCAAATGAGAGTGTAAACTAACTTGCCTTTTTATTTACTGCTTACCATTTTACTAAAGTTGGATATACCTTTGCAGGAAATGCATTCTAATTTTTTTAAATACATTTTACCTTTTTTTTCTTCAATTAGGCATTTCCGTCACTCATTAATCAGGGATTTTATGGATTTGTATTGTATTTCATTGGTTTGCATTGTATTTCACTGCTGTATTATACATACATTGAATTTTTATATTTAAATATTATGCATCTTGTAGTAAATGCAAACTGTACACCTGGTCTATGAAGAGAAGAGTTTTAATTTGTCACATATTTTTCTTTTGGGACAAGATTTCAGAAACCCTCTCATCAAAGGAATTTCTTGAAAACGCTTATGTTCTAGCAGTTCTTCTCTTCTTGGCTCTTATTCTGCAAAGGACATTTTTGCAGGCTTCCTACTATGTAACCATAGAGACTGGCATTAACCTCCGTGGAGCTCTGCTGGTATGTAAAGGCTGTGAATAATACTTGTTTCCTAAGAATGCTATATACCGTTCAGTGATAAGAATAATAATAGCT
The DNA here is from genome assembly GCF_000951045.1 of Mandrillus leucophaeus. Taxonomy (NCBI): domain Eukaryota; kingdom Metazoa; phylum Chordata; class Mammalia; order Primates; family Cercopithecidae; genus Mandrillus; species Mandrillus leucophaeus. The sequence continues at coordinate 338,372 of NW_012110008.1, read as the reverse complement.
TCAGTTTTGTTTCTTCATTCCATTTTCACTTTGGTATTACAACAACAGCGTTTCTATGATCTACTTAATGACAGAAACAGAGCTAATTAATAAACCTGTTGAATTAAAAATAACTTTAAAATAATGTGAAGAAAAATATTTTGAAATCTTACATTTCCTTACCTTTTTCTGTTTGTTCTAGAGCTTATGCTTAAAGTTTAATGCATATTTTTACTATATCACTAGAAAAAAATAATCTGCATTTTGTTGAAATAAGTATGCTGAAATAGAAATAACTGTAGTGGTTGATTTAAGAAGATGATCTTATGGAATTTTTCTTTTCTTTTTTTTCAAAAAAAATTAAATGTTTGTTATTTATTTTCAGTGAAAATAATTATAGTGTCAATTTTAAATGTAGAGCTTTATGTACTTTTTTTTTTTTTTTTTGGTAGGCCATGATTTATAACAAAATCCTTAGGCTGTCTACGTCTAACTTATCCATGGGGGAGATGACTCTGGGACAGATCAACAACTTAGTTGCCATTGAAACTAATCAACTCATGTGGTTTTTGTTCCTGTGTCCCAATCTATGGGCTATGCCTGTTCAGGTAGGTAGATCAATATAAGTACGATTTTTGTTTGCAGAGGAAATAAAACAAAAAGAACAGTAACGTATTTAGCTCCATAAAAGGTGTCTAGTTTTTGAATGTGCAAATATTACACTCTTTTATAGAAAAGGAAGCTGAGACTCAGAAATGTTATAGCATAGGTTAAGAAAGAGAAATTTGAAATTATACTGCTTGGGTTCAAATATCTGCCCTGCCCCTCATTTACACAAGGGCTTAACTCCTCAAAGCCCTAGTTTTCTTAACTGTAAATGAGAATAATAATAGTATCTTTCTCGTAAAGTTGTAGTAATTGTCAAGGTTAAATAGGTTAATAGGTCTATAACATCTAGCGTAGTGCCCAGCATTTCCTGGGCATCCAGTAATTGTTAGTTGTTAGTATTATCGCCTTGATTCATGTAAGTCACAGAGCCATGGTTTGACCCCTTTTATTTTGGCAAGCTCTCTTATAGTATTTCTAAACAAGAGCAATTGCTTTAATCAATCCCATAGTTTCAATAGTATATTGCAAAATGTCAAACTGTATAAAATGGTAGGAACAGTGACAAACTGGAGTGCTATTTAGCTATTTCCTATGTAAAATAACATTTTAAAAACACATGTTTTCTTCTTCCCCTAATTGGCTAAAAATGGCAAAAGAAATATACTCAGTTTTTAGGCCGGGTGCAGTGGCTCACGCCTGTAATCCCAGCACTTTGGGAGGCTGAGGTGGGAGGATCACCTAAGGTTGGGAGTTCGAGACCAGCCTGAGCAACATGGAGAAACCCCGTCTCTACTAAAAATACAAAAAATTAGCTGGACGTGGTGGCGCATGCCTGTAATCCCAGCTACTCAGGAGGCTGAAGCAGGAGAATCGCTTGAATCTGGGAGGCGGAGGTTGCAGTGAGCCGAAATCGCGCCATTGCATTCTAGCCTGGGCAACAGAGTGAGAATCCATCTCAAAAAAAAAAGAAAGAAAAGAAAAGAAATATGCTCAGTTTTTTCCTCTGTATAAGCTGGACATTTTTAATTATCTCAAGTGTTGCATTCTGTAGATGAAGCTCAAGTACTAGATCTTATTTGGTACAATCTGTCGTCTAAGTCCCTGTGTCTCACATTTATTAAAGTGCATAAAGTAATAAAGAAGATGCTAGTTTTTAACTTATTGTTTGCCTTTTCATTTTTTAATAGAAAACCAAGGCAAATAAAAGTGTGTAGTATGCACAGTGCTTGGCACAAAGTAGGATTTAAGATGTACTTTGTCTCATTTTATCAAAATGTACTTATATAAAGGTGGATTAGGTAGCTGCCTACATAGTATAATTTCAAGTGCACCAAAAATCTCTGAACGACTGCATCATGGGTGACCTTAAGGAATTTTTTGTTTTTATTGGATTTCCCAAACTACCTAATTAGCTAGGCAGTAAACGTGTCATTGCCCCCAGAAAGCTGCTATTAAGCTATTACCATTAGCGTATAGGCATAAATTATATACTTGAACTGCATGGATACAGTTCATTAATTGATGTTTTGGGCCAATTATAAATCAGAGAGAGAGAGGATAGGAAAGCAGGGGTAAATTCTGAGTTTTAAAGGGAAAAGAGGACAATAGCAAACCAGAGAAGATAGGTCTGAATGGTTTTGCCCTTGGTTTGGGGAAAGAGAAGTGTATTAAGACAGGGCACCAACTTTAGCTTTTTAATAGTTTTAGTTACCCCCAGTCTTCTTGTCAGTAAGTGACGTCTGGAGTCATAAGGAGGTGAGGAGCTCGGCTCATTCTCTTTTAGTCCACGGACAATCATCCTCTACTCACATGATGCTGCCCGCTATTTTTCATCCTCTCAGCCTTGAAAAGCTAGTACAATTCCAAGAGAATATAGAATGTCAAATTTATGGTGGGTGACAGCATTTTCAAGAAAAAATTTATGCCGTTTTAAAAATTTGAAGACTAGTTTAGAAGCTCAAAAGCGTCATGGGACCACTTTGCAACTTCATGCAATAAATTGGTTTGACATCAGTTGTACAGATTATCGTACTAAAAATACATTCCTAGCACTTAGCCTTCCCCAAATAAATCAGAGTAAAACCCAACTGTCACAGTTGGGTTGACTTGATGGTTAATTCTGTCCCTCTGGAGAACCTTAATACCGTTGACTTCCAAATAAACTTAATATAATAATTAAGAAAGACTACATTTACACTAAAAATTATTTCCTTTCATGCAATGGCTCCCACACCCCCATTCATTTTCCCTTTTCGATGTGTTTTTCTCTCTAGATCATAATGGGCGTGATTCTGCTCTATAATTTACTTGGATCAAGTGCATTGGTTGGTGCAGCTGTCATTGTGCTCCTTGCGCCAATTCAGTACTTTATTGCTACAAAGTTGGCAGAGGCTCAGAAAAGTACACTTGTAAGTAACATCTTTTGGAAATTTAAATACAAAAATCGAGAAATGCTGTTTTAATTTTATAATGTAGGAAATTAATACTTGCCACTCAAGATAATTTGGAAACAATTATATTTCACTTCAGTTCTTCGGCAGCAAATGTGTATTTTCCATGTTGCAAAAACAATTCTTAAAAGTGGATTGGAAATTCAAAACTTGAAGATCGTAGACTTGAAATACTAGAATTACAGTTCCTGATGTTTTAAAGTACCATGAGGTGATAAGGCTTTCAGTCTTCTTAGATCACTTGTCTAAAGAATCCTCTTAAGCGTACTTTGAGGCTACTGAATGTCAGTTATTGACATGCAAGAAATGGATCAAGGCACAAGGGAAGCGTCAAGTTTGCTGCTTCTGAAATTATTCTTCCCTAGGGTAGACTCAAACCATGTGAAGATCTATGGGGTCACACTGACATGTTTCAGTGGCAGCTGCTCTTGCTGAATATGTTTCTGGTCAACTTGGCAAGCAAGAAAAAGCCCAGTTACCGACCATTTCTGGCTTCAATTTTCCATGAAATCATTTTATTTGAGCATGAATTTGCTGTTTATAGGGAAATATTTGCAAATAATAAAATTGTTGACAGCATGTTTACAAATAAAGTTTGATTAAATATGAGCCAGGCTGTCTGTAAATCAGGCATAAAATGTAGAGATGTTGCCACTGACGGGATTGTTTCTCAAGTTCGTGTTTCTACTGTGACAAGCGAGTTGCATGTCACGCAAGCGGTTTTTATCACTTGTTTTTCTGCTACTTTAGGTAGGTTACTCATTATTTCCGTCTAAGCCATCTATCCTTTTTACTCCAGCACACAAATACAGAAAGGTGTGGAAGAGCAACTTAAGAGAGACGTGATGAGTCCTAAACATCTGTCTTTCGTTTAGCTATTCATACCATAATCATTTACTCATTGAACAATCATTTGATAGGCATTTAAGACCCTGTAAAGACAAAACGTTGAACAAAAACCAGGCTGTTTGCTACTTTTGCTTTCTCTTATCTGTCTTTTGACCACTCTACTGCCCCCTTTGATAGTTAATTAGTCACATTGCACTTTGTTAGTAATTCTAGTATAACGTGGTGATAAAGGAAGCTGAAAACAGCTGGCTAAATTGAAGCTTTTGTATCTGCTACAAATCTCTCTACAATTATTGCAAGTTATAAATGAATCTAAATTAGGCCTTAACCAAGAGCTTACAAAGAAGTATGTGGAAATCTCTTGATAGCTAAGATAATAGGCTTAGTTTCAATAACTGAATTATGAAGATGAAATATGAATGCACATAACACTGTACCTTCATATTTTCAAATAAGAAGCCCACTAACTTTTCTTAAATTTATTATTTTTCTTCCTGTAAGTATGAGTGATAGAGTTGACTGGAGAAGAAAATAAGTTAGATGTTAGGAGTCATTATAAATCTCCTTATTAGTTATTTAAATTTATGTCTATATTATCTGCAGACATGATTCAAGGAAATCATGTGAAACTTTACAAAATTGTTTTTAGCTTTTATGTAAACCACAGCAACAGAGACATACATGTTTTTAGGTGGAAAGAAATGTTGAGGCCATCTCACTGAGCTCTTTATGTCACGAAGCACAAAGGGCTTAACTGCTTCTCCTGGGAATTTCACAACCTAATTAGTGAGTGACGTGACCAGTCAGAAATCAAGATCTCCTCAATCCCCGTCCATTACATGGTCCTGCCTTTCTGATTCACTTGGATGCAACTAGTATTATATTTCTTCCTTTGTTTTATAGGATTATTCCACTGAGAGACTGAAGAAAACAAATGAAATATTGAAAGGCATCAAACTTCTAAAATTGTATGCCTGGGAACACATTTTCTGCAAAAGCGTGGAGGAAACAAGAATGAAAGAACTGTCTAGTCTCAAAACCTTTGCACTTTATACATCACTCTCCAGTAAGTTGCTGTTGCTGTAAGAACAGGCGACTTTAAGGGCAACCAGAAAAACCAACAGTCTGTTCAGTTTAGATTGTGATCAGTGAAACATTCTAGTTCTTCAACGACACCTATTTATTTTCTAAATGTGTGCTGTGCAATAGCCGCCAGCCACACAAGGCTATCTGTTTACATTTAAATCAAAGACCAAAGTAAGCACAGGTTTAGAGTCAAGTAGACCTGAATTTGATTCCTCACAACTAGTGTGCCCTTGACTATGTTACTTTACAAACTGAAATCCTTGGTTTTCTTCATCAGTAAAATGAAGATGGTGATGATAATAGTAACTGTGATTAAAACCCTTGTATCAGTTCAGTTAGGATAAATAGTTGGTTTTCAGTAAAAATATGTTTACTGAAATTGATTTGACTACATTATGATTGATCTTCTTGTCCCCAAATATTCTTTAACTCTTTTTGCATTTGTCTCAGAATACTCACAGGTAGCGCTTGTGGCTGTAGCTTTTACTCTGAGAAAACTTTGCCGCAAAACATCTTGCTTTTATTATTATTTTGCATCACTCTAGGATATCAACTTTGGAAACAAAAGACATCATTCTATTTGTAGCATTCTGTTTTTAGTAGTGGTGTTTCCGTTTACAAAATATAGTAACTCTCTCAATCACTAAAAATGTCAAATCCTAGAAAACATAGCATTCTTACGCATGATGTTAACATCTTTCTCGAACAGCGTTGGCCGAAGATTCATTTGATGAATCCGATTTTTTCCTAAATAGATGATTCAGATGATTGTGACAGTTCTCTTGTTAGTTCTGTTTAGAAATAACTCCAAGAACAGTTTTTATATTTTATTTTCACATTAAAAATCAATCAGATTTGCTTCAGCCTCAAAGAGTGTGTTTATGTAAAACTAAATGACTACTGGCAGTGAGCTACGCTTTTTATTTTCTAAACGGGAAAAGGGTTAAAAATATTTGCAGCTTTTTAGCTTGTCTCCTTGGGAGCTTATAACTTGATATTTTCTTGAAGATTGTCAAGAAAATACAGCCATTTTTGAAAACTGAGGAGAAAAAAATATATCATTTTCAGGTGAAGGAAGCCCAACTTCATTCACAGAAAACCCTTTGTTCCAATATATTTTCAAGAATTTCAAAATACAGAGTTATTTCATCTTCAACTCTAACTTGTAAAAGCAACTGTTTCAAAAATATTACTTTTTTTCCTCAAAGTATGACTCTGAGTATTCTTATGAATAACAGGGTTTATGTTAGTATAATTTACACAAAATAGCAAAACTATTCCCACTGATATTTGGTTTGATTTATGTGTCAGTTTTGCTCATCTCTGTTGCTCCCAAGACCTTTAGCAAATTAAAATTTGGGAAGTTTATATATTGTTTCCTCTTGAATTATAAACTCCTTTAGAGTTTAAAGATTATAAACATTTCTTTTGTGAAATAGATTTAGAGAAAATATTTGGCTTATATAACTCTTTTATTCTAATCCTAATGCTTGATGCATCAGACGTAAAGTTGGAAGGAGTTTTATCTTCCAGCAATGCACCACTAACACGGTGTCAAGATGCTAGAAGACAGGATGATCAAGATTCACTCGCTTATATTGTACTACTCTAAGTTGGTGACCCCTTCGATATACATCCTTCTCTTCAGAGGACTGAAATTCTCATAAGAAGGATGGATGCAGCCAGAAATAATGACAGCAACAACAACAAAGATATATTGAGAGTATACCTAGCCAACAATTGCCATAAGTGGTTTTTCATGTACCATCTCATTAATTATTACAACAGCCCAGGGGTTTTGATTCTACTATATATTTATTTTTATATATTTTTTGAGACAGGGCCTCACTCTATCACCCAGGCCAGAGTGCAGCAGTGCAAACTTAGCTCACTGCAGCCTTTAATTGCTGGGCTCAAATGCCTCAGCCTTGCAAAGTGCTGGGACTACAGGCATGAGTCACCGTGCCTGGCCTAGATTTTATTATTAACTGCACTTTGGAAATTAAAAGATTGATGTATACAGAACTTAGGTAGCTTGAACTTCTTTCAAATCATCCAGCTGCTAAAGGGCTGAGGTGAGATGAGAATCCAGCTTGTGTGTCTCTAGAGATGAGAGTTGGGTTGGTATTTGAGTCAAATCCAAGAGGAGAGAAGGTAGAGGAGGCCATCCTAGGGGAGAGCAATAAGAAGTAATGAGGGGTAAACTACCTTATCCTGTGTTCTTGATAGGCAGCTGGGATTCTTGAGTCAATGGAGCAAAATTCCAGTTTGACCACTTCAAGTTTTATTATTTTGTTCAGTACGGTCTTTTTTGTGGTGAGTTGAACAGAGCTGGCTATAAATCTTAGCTCTGACACTTTGTAGTAGTATGGCCTTGAGGAAATTACTTATATCCTCCTTGCCTCAGTTTCTTAATCTGTAACATGAGCTAGTAATAATGTCTACCATGTAGGATTGTAAAGATTAAAGAAAATAATGAATACTACGAACATTTATTGAGCGCACACTCCATCTCAGGCACTATGTCAAGTGCTTCATATGCATCTGCTACAAAGCAGGTTAAAAGAAAAGAATACACTTAGAAAATAGGGTTACAATACAGCAAAAGAAACTATCATCAGAGTGAACAAACTACACAATGGGAGGACATTTTTGCAATCTATCCATCTGACAAACGTCTAATATCCAGAATCTACAAGAAACTTAAACAAATTTATGAGAAAAAAAAAAACCCTATTAAAAAGTGGGCAAAGGACATGAACAGACACTTCTCAAAGGAACACTTCTCAAAGGAAGACATTTATGTGGCCAACAAACATGAAAAAACTCAACATCACTCATCATTAGAGAAATGCAAATCAAAACCACAACGAGATACCGTCTCACGCCAGTCAGAATGGCAATTATTAAAAAGTCAAGAAACAACAGAAGCCAGTGAGGTTTTGGAAAAATAGGAATGCTTTCACACTATTCATGGGAATGTAAATTAGTTCAGCCATTGTGGAAGACCAGTGTGGTGATTACTCAAAGACCTAGAACCAGAAATACCATTTGACCCAACAATCTCATTACTGGGTATATACCCAAAGGAATGTAAATCATTCTATTTTAAAGATACATGCTGCGTACATTTATTGCAGCCACTATTAACAATAGCAAAGACATGGAATCAACCCAAATGTCCGTCAGTGATAGCCTGGATAAAGAAAATATGGTACATGTACACCATGGAATACTATGCAGCCATAAAAAGGAATGGGATCATGTCCTTTTCAGGGATATGGATGGAGCTGGAAGCCATTATCCTAACCTAGGAACAGAAAACCAAACACCACGTGTTCTCACTTACAAGTGGGAGTTGAATAATGAGAACACACGGACACAGGGAGGAGAACAACACACACTGGGGCCTATGAGGAGGGCAGTGAGGAGTAAAGTAGCTAATGCATGCTGGGCTTAATAGGTGTAGCAAACCACCACGGCACATGTTTATCTATGTAACAAGCCTGCATATACTGCACATGTATCCCGGAACTTAAAATAAAATAAAATAAAATAAGGTGACAATAGTCAGAGAAAGAAGGTTGAGACAGAAATGTGGCTCCTCATCTGTGTTATTACAAAACTCAGATCAGTGTTTGGATTCGTGGTACTGTTGAGTCTGTGTTTGACAACTAAGTCATATCTGGACTGGCAAAAGCACAGTCTGATTCTGTTCTATGTACAGTGGTAAGGATAATTCCCGAGAGCAGAAGATTTTTAAAACCCGAGTCCTCTACTGTTAAGATAATTAGATTCTAGCTTCTCACTCTGCTGTTGCCTGGCTCTGTTATCAACAATTCAGTTCATCTTTGGTTTCTCGGTTCCTAAAATTCTATAGTTTATGACTGTACGACTATAAATCATGAACTTGGATTTTTATTTTTACTGTTACTTCCAAACACTAGTATTTCAGGCTAAAATGTGAGTTTTTCTTATTTCAACTAGGCATATCATGCTGATCCAATGATAGTTAAATATATTCCAGGAGAGATATTTAGACATGCAGAGAGTCCAGGCTATGGAGTTATTTTATTAACTGAAAGGGTCATAAATGAATATTAATATCACTGCTGGAAAGGGAACTTGAAGTGATATCAAATTCTTGTTTTTAATCTGTGTAATAACCTGATTTCACATATTTAACTTAGTTTAGTGGACTAAACAAAAGATAGACTGTAACCCCTCTCTAGAATACGCATTTGTTAAGTTCTAATAATTTTTATCATTAAAGGATGATTTTATATGAATTCTAACATTTCATAAGAAAAAAATTCAATAAAGAAAAAAAGATACTGGTTAAGACTAACGTATGGGAGCTCATAAAACTGCAGACAAGTAGGTACTAACTGTGAAATGCTTGTGGACTCCAGACACAATGACATTTAATACTCTTTGTTCTTCCTGTCTTCAAAGAAAGTTAAAGCAATAATAGATGATTAAAGTTACTGAAAATGTTTTCACAGTTCAATGAAAACTAATGCATTTTATTTCTTTCCACAGTCTTCATGAATGCAGCAATTCCCATAGCAGCTGTTCTTGCTGTAAGACACTTTTTCTTGCTTTTAGAAGTGAAACCAAGTCAGTGTTTATAAATGATTTATGAGCAAGAATGTGTGGGTAGTAATGTATATTACCTCACCTCTGTGACTTCCTTCTATTACCATCTCCATTGCAAGAGTTCTAATCCAGAGTTTCTCAATAAAGACACTATGGACATTTTGATCCAAATAAATTTTTTTCTAGGGGCTGCCCTCTGTGTTAGGACGTTTAGCAGCATCCCTGGCTTCTAGCTACCAGGTGCCAGTAGCAACCTCAGTTACAACAATCAAAACATTGCCAAATGTACACTGGTACATTTGCAAACATTGCAAAATGAACAGTGGTTGGGAATTAACTGTTCTAATCTCAATGATCTAGTTCCCAGACATTCTTACAACAGGATGGAGCTAGATCAACAACCAGAAAATCTTATAATTGCATTATATTTCATACTAAAGTGACAAACTCGGCAACTGGTATTATTTGTAGAAATATAATTAGCTGGGCATGACGGCGCATGCCTGTAGTCCCAGTTAATTGAGAGGCTGAGGTGGGAGGATCACCTGAGCCTGGGGAGGTCGAGGCTGCAGTGAGCCATGATCACGCTACTGCACTCCAGCCTGGGCAATGAAGTGATACCCTGTCGCAAAAAAAAAAAAAAATGTAAATAAGTATTCTTTGGGTATTAATGCTGACAGTTTTAGTAAAGATCCACAGTGAGGACCCCAAAACAAGAGAACATTATTTTTTCTCCTGGAATATTTACTATTGCTTGGAAAGGGCTTGACTGGTTGTCAAAAACTCTGGGTTCTTCACCCCTTTATTCCTCCTACTTAGTAACTGACAGAGTCAATTATGTAATCTGTAAGTAGAATTTTTTTCTAACTTTCTCATAAGTTTGCCACCATAATTGCAGGTAAACCTTTCAGGACTCACCAAAAGCAAGTACTGTTTTAATTAGGGAGTTTTGGATGAAGTCATTGTTATCATAGTTACAATGGACATACTGGCATAGCGGAATATGTTAGGTTTTTCAGATAGGACTGAATGTACGCATGTGTGCAACTTTTTCCAGCTTTCTCTAAAGAACTCCTTTCTTTGCACAGACGTTTGTGACCCATGCGTATGCCAGTGGAAACAATCTGAAACCTGCAGAGGCCTTTGCTTCACTGTCTCTCTTCCACATCCTGGTCACACCACTGTTCCTGCTCTCCACAGTGGTCAGATTTGCAGTCAAAGCCATCATAAGGTATGCATTGAAGTGTTTGACATTTTTTGCTTATTGATAATAGAAATGATGTGTGCTGTGTGTGCTAATGGGAGTATTTGAAAAAATATTTAAAAAGAACATTAAAATCACTACCAGGAGATAACCATTGTTAAAAATTATGGTATGCTACTTTTCAGTCTTTTATTTATTTCATGTAAAAATAATTATTTCAAAACAAAAATTTTAAATTTATCTAGTGTTTGTCTCCTGATTAAACTTTTTTTAAATTATTCTCCCCTCATTTAAGTTTTATAATATGCCATGTTTACTGACTATGTAATATTCTATGTCGGAAATATTCTAATTTATTTAATGATTACCTTTTTATTGAACATTTAGAATGGTTCTGTTTTCTCCCGAAGTTCACACATCTCTGTTTATCTTTAAACTTTTCTCTGATGATTTTCTCAGGTTGGATTTCTAGAAGTGAGGATACTAGTTTTAATAATAGGCACATTTTTGAGGTCCTTGATGAATGTGTTGCTTTCCACTGAAGTGGTGGTAAGTCAAGGAGGGCACATATTTTTAAGATTTTTAAAAATGAATACAGCCATAATGTTTTCCACTAAAGCTGTGCCAGTTTATATTGGCAACAATAGTGACAGAGAATGTTCACATCATCACATTTACTATTTTAATTTTAGTTTAATCTGGAAAAAAATCCAGGCTTAAAGTCTCTGAAAATGGTAAGAATTGTAAAACCATTTTGTATTTTGCTCATTTAAATATGCTTCTATAGCGTTTCCAACCAGTGCAGATTTTTGTCTCTTTATAATTTCCCATAATGCACAGCTATAAAAATAGATGTGATATGATAAGACAATTTTTCCACCATTTTTACTTATATAAATGTGTTACCAAACTAGATGATACACTGCCTATACCATAGTCTATATGTCTTATGCTCCCATAAATAAGACTGTCTTAAAAAGGAATTTTTCATTTTAGATATATGCTCTTTATAAACCTATAAAACCTCAGAATGCTTTGTAAACAGTCATTATCATATTTATATCTGGCTTTTGAAAGAAATGCCAAGATGTTGCAATATTGAAGAAAAATTGGAAAATTGAGCCTTTAAATATATGAAGTATCATGTTGCAATTGACGGAAACATAGAACATCATTTGTGAGACTTTTAAAATGAGACAATTTTGCTAGAATCTATATATTACTGAGAAAACTAGACTTTATTATTCAAAATACCAGAATCTTCAGCTTTAAGCCAATAGTTTGCACTGGCTTAACAATGGCTTAATGCCAAATAAAATTAAAATGCATATAAATCATCTTACAAACCAAATTCTTACAGAATATGATAGTGTAATATAGTTTCAATGTCAACCTCTGAGACATATCATTAACAACCAGTTCTAGAGCTGTTAGTGTCTAGAGCTCAAGCCTTCTGGCCACATCTGCCCTCATTTTCTTATTGTTCTGCCTTCTGAAACACTTGTCCAGATCCCTGACTACTTTTTGTAGCCCCACTTCCAAATTAGGCAGTGCTCTGGAAGAGAAGCTACTTCAAACAATAAAATTGATAAATGGCCAGAGTCTGCTATTTTGGTCCTTATTTTCATTTTCTCCACTGAACAACTGTCCCTTTCATGGTTGCACTTTTATTTGGAATTTGACTTTATACTACAAGTGGAGGTAGAAAGCAGTTGATAACTTGCAATAGGTAACACCTCTGAAATCAGGAGGTTACCAAACATTAAAAGGACTTTGAGTTGATTAAAAAACAAAACAATCTAGGGGTGTCCCTCCAATGCGTGGTATATAATTCTGTGGTAGTAAATCCTAGTACAGTGGAGAATGGGTATCCCTGTATATTTCTGCATAGCACTCTCCCTTCTGCACATCTCATGGAAAAGACATTTGCCAGTTTGATAAAGACCAGTCTTTTTTCAGGGCTCAGTTCCAGATTTCCCAAGCCACAGGCCAAACAAAATCTGCTCATAAAAGCCTGATTCTCTCAAATGGGTTTCAGTGGTTGAATTGCAGGTCCTACAGAGATGGCTGGTCCACAGAGAACATTAATCCTTTTTCCCACTGTGTGCTAGTTCTGGGAACCCAAATAAGTGCTCTCCCAGTGTTGACTGGACTTAGAGCATTTTCTTCTGTGCCTGGGAACCCGTGACCAACCTTCAGTGCCAGTTGGCCCACAGTGAGTTGAGCAGCCTGTTTATAATCGGAGACTTTGGTCAGCTGATTTTGAAATCTCCTCTTCAGGAACTGTGGAAATTCGAAGTCCCTCACTGCTCTCTTAAATACATTTAGAAACTTGGTGGGTTAGAATGGGATAAAGCCCACTCTCAAACCTGCGTTATATATGCATGTAAGAGACTTGTAAACTTCTCTACTGGAGGAAAATTCCATACCATGTTCAAGTCTCGGTTCCAAAATAAGTCTATGCTTTCTTTGGAAAAGGTTTGGGTTATTAGCCAAAGTTGTCTTCATGGCATTCAATGACTGAGACCTGTATATATCTCATAAAATGGAAGAATGAGGCAGGTGTGATTCAGATTGTCTCCTCACACCTCCCGGTACCCCACACCATTTGATTTTTCTGGACATTTTATGATGAAGTGTTCTTGTTTACTTTCAAAAAACAGAATAATGAAAAGTAACTATTATCTAAAATAATAAAATGCTCAAAGAAGAGAGACTTCTTTTTTAGGAGACTTGCCTCACTTCTCCACTTTGCTTTATTTGTAAGGAAATAATACATGTGTTTTGCTCTTTTGAAAACAATATGTTATGTCCTTTATAAATAATTTGAGCTTAGGTTTCTCTACACTGTGTTTGATGCACAATTCAATACCTATGTCTGAAGAGGTTATTTGCCAAGAGAAAAACAAATCCATCACTTTATTGGGAAATAACCTTGTGTCTTTGCTCTCAGGTACCTCCCAAAGGAATGTACGCATGACTTGTCCACTGTATTACCTTCAGTCAAGTAAATTGTTATTGATATTTATCATAAAGCATATACTTCGGCCTGGTCTCTGTATTTCAGTTTACAAAATTTTATAATTCCTACCAAAAAAAAAAAAAAAAAACCCATGTGACTGCTGGCAACGAAGTCCGTTTTCCCAATTAATATAGCACTTGTCCAGGGTACTTAAGCTGTGTCTACCTACCCAAAGTGTAAGACCTTAAATATTTTTGTGAATGATCTAAACAAATGAGAAAATAGTAAAATACTGATTTAGAAAGGTGGTAGAGGCAGGGTAGCAAATTGATTGGTATAAAATATACCTGCTTTCAAATCCTAGCACTACCAGGAAATACTCATTGTTTGACCTCAAACATGATTTAGTGTCTCTGTAGCTCAGCTTCCTCAATTGTCAAATGAGCACGATAATGTTACCTGCTTATGGTGGTTGAGAAAATTAAATGAGATAATACATAAAAAGTACCCACCCTGTTGCCTAAATATTTTAGGTATGTTACAAATCTCCATTTTACCATCTTACCACCATTTTACTCATCTCTATCCCCTGCCTCAGAGCATCTTCTGTGGATGTGCATTCATTTATTGATACAGGTACATTGCTAGGCATTAAGAATTCCAAAGATAAAGACAGGCTGAAATCTGCAGGGAGCCCACAGCCTAGTTAGACGAGGAAGGGAAACTAATTACCGTATGATGGGTTATGGCGTTATAAAGCTATACACAGAATGCTATGGCCCATAATGGGCATTGTTGAAGCTTTTTGAGAGAGAAGGGAAACTATGTGGTCAGTAAACATTTAAAGAAGGTGGTGGCTCTTTCATAGAATCCTTAAAAATAGGTAAGACTTGGAAAGCTGGAGAAAAATTGTAAAACGTGTTTTAACAGAGGGAGCAGTATATTCAAGGGGAAGAGGTGGGTAAGTAGCTGAGAAACCTTAGTATCTTCAGGAGATTGAAAGTAGTTCAGTGTCATTGGAGGAAGGGTTCTGATGTGGAATTATCAGGGCATGAAGCTGGAGAGTAAACTCCTGAGCAGCTTTTAGATGATGCTAAAGATGCTGAAAGGCAACCAGATACCATTTGTGACTTTAAGAAGCAGGTCGTTACATGCACAGATTTGCGTTTTAAAAATATAAACCTGGAAGCATAGTGGAAATTACTTCACACTTGGTCAGGATTTGTGCATTTTCCATAATTGTTTTACCTCTGTGATTTCTGAAAGGACCTCATAGGAATAGAAAATGCTTTTTGTATTACCCATTTATTATTTCATTAGACATGTCTTGAGGAATGACCATGCTATATTTTAGGCATTGCGATAGATTCTAAAGATGAAAATCTTTACTGTTAAAGAGTTCACAGTCTAGAGGGAGAGATAGACATGAAACAAACAACAACAATGACTAAACAGCAGCACCGGAGATCCTCAGCCAGAGAGTCTAGAATGACTGGGGACATGGGAAAGGAAGGGAAGTAAGTAATACTAACAGATGGGTTAGTATTGGCATCCATTGGTGGTCCTTGTCATTGATGTTTCAAAGTGGGATGTTATGAAGAAAGAATGTCGTCCCCATTCCCAATCAAGGTCAGGGATCGTGGCCTCCAATGCTCAGGAAGAGTGGGGCTCATTTATTCCATAAAAACTTTGAGGCTACACTGGAAAGATTAGTGATTCGTACCTATACTAGAAATGGGAATGGAGAATTGAACCAACCGACCTTACTTAATGTCTGAATCATTGGTTTGTCTCTTCTTTGATTTATTCAACAAGCATTCCTTGAACGACATGTGCCAGGCATTGCTAGATTCGGAGTTATAAAGGCAAATGAGCCTGGCTGCTCAACTTTCTTTTTTTGTGTGGAGAAATAGTGTGAGACTGTTTAAAGGTATTCCTTTGGTTGACAGAGCTGCATTCTTAAAATTAAGTCTTTTCAAAACGTAAGAACAGAATGACAATTACAATCTATAAAAGTGAAGATGAAATAACTGCCATTTAAGAGGAATAAAATAATGTTTCATAAGCCATTTATAACACTGTTTTTCAAGTCTATGTGGTCAGACTTTGCTGTCAAAGACGCAAAGAAAGTGTACAAACTGAAGCTCTTCCTAAACAATTACTTCTTTTAGTTCCCTGCAAGTACAGTTTGACAGCTAATAGATTGCCTCAATGGATTTTCATCTTCCTTCATGTTTCTATGGCATGCAAAACCAAAACGCTTAAAGATCATGGGCAGCAGACTAAAATTAAATTTACTTTTTTCTCATTTTGTTATTGTGTCACAAAAAAACAAATTCTGAAAACTTGTCTGGTGGAACTTGACTATAAGTTCAAATAAAATTTTTAAAAAAGAAACCGTTTATTTCATACGTACATTTTCTAGTTTCCTATCAAAGGCAATACCTCCCCTGTAGTTGCTGCTGCACGTACCAAGCAAGTTTTTCCACTTGCTGCCTCCTAGCTTGCCAAAAGGAACACTTCTTTTCCTCTGTAACTTCACTGAATTTCCTTTTGTATGTTATTTTATTTCTAGGATGATGTTTACAAACCACATTATCGTTTTCTTTGTTTTGCTTATTTATTTTTGATCCTGATCCTGTGACACTGGTTTGAGAAAGTTAGAATGGGTAGAGTAGATGAGCCAAGGAATCTTGTGTCCAGCCTAAGGAGGTGACAGTAAAGAATGTTTGCAAACCAGTCTTCTAGAGCAGGGCCTCTCTAGAGGTGCTCGTGAAGCGCCTCTGGGTGTTGGTCAAATGCATAATGTGATTCTTATTTGGAGGCAGGGCTGAGATTTTCTGTTTTTAATAAGCTCCCAGTTGATGCTGATGCTGCTGGTTCTTGGCTGAAACTTTTGAGCAGCGAGACTCTAGAGGCCCCTCTCCTTGCCAGCTTCAGAAAATGTGAATAATACATAGTGCTTAAGCAAGATACACAGTGGCCAAGGATTCCAGATCTGCATAGTACATGCTAAATGGTTTTAGGCCGGTTACTTAGCTTCTCTGTACATCACCTCCCCATCATTTGTAAAATTAGAATACTAACAGGAATTTTCTCATTAGTGTTATTTTTAACCACACTGTTCCAAGTTCCTAAACAACTTCACTGTTTTTGACAAGGAATATAATTGCAAAAAAAAATGCACAGAAGGTTCTGTTGAAATTAGGGTGACAAGTGGTCCTGACTTTTCTGACATTTTTCTGGTTTTAGCACTGAAAGTCCCAAGTCCGGGAAACCCTACTGTCCTCGGCAATTTAGGATGTTTGGTTGATGTAGGTGAATTCCCAGTTGGTCTTGAAAAATGACTCTCGCAGGCATCCTACTCACCATAAAAATGTGTGTTAAAGTTATTATTTAAGTAGCATTTTTTGGGTGGTGGTTTTATTGTTAAATCTTACTCTGTGTTTGTTGCTTTTTTGCAGTGTTCAAAAGCTGAATGAGTTTCTCTTGAGTGATGAGATTGGTGATGACAGTTGGCGAACTGGTGAAGGTTCGCTTCCTTTTGAGTCCTGTAAGAAGCACACTGGAGTTGTAAGTGCCTTATTTTTGTTATGGAAGTTATGAATAGAGGACAGTCTCAGCAGAATGGACAGATTAATATGAGTGATATTATAAGCTTTATTTTTTAACCCATGTGAAGAAAAATTGCCACTTGCTTCTGTACAACCTCACAAGTCTAAAATCAATAGATAAATGTATAAGGCTTGTCTTTATAAATCCAGGAAAAAATTATCCTAAGAGACAATACATGTTTAATTCAAAAGGCAATTGAGAGTTTGGTTACTCCAAATTTATATTAAAATAACACAAAATAAGTTTACGACTCATGCACCATTTTCTTATAATACCGTTTAGCTATACTACACTTTATAGTTTAAAACATATTTTCTGATGCATTTTATCTTTTTATCCACTTAGTATATTACATTGTCTCTTTTTATTTTCCAGTTGAATTACATTACATTGTCTCTTTTTTTATTTTCCAGCTCTTTTTATTTTGCATGTCATGAGGCTTAAATAAAGTCGTAAGATTACTAAGTGGTAGAGCTAGAATTAAAACTTGAATCTTGTAAGTTGTAGTCCAGTTCATTTATCCATGATGCAAATATTTACTTAGTGTCTACATAAAATCTATAAAATAGTCAGTATTATTTTGTCATGCATTACATGTAATATGAATAAGCTTTTTAAAATATATGCCGGTGTTTTCAGATTTTTTTGGCTGTGCTTTGTGCCAAGACTTAGGGTTGTAGCAATGAACAAGACATGTGAGATCCTTCCTGTCACAGAATTTGCTTTCTTGAGGCAGGAATTGATAAGCAAATTAAAACAATAACATAGTTTCACTGTGTGAAGAAAATAAAAGAGGACATTAAAGAGTGAATTGGGTACTTGAAACAGGGTGGTCATTTCCAAGAAGGCCCTTCTGGAGATCCAGCATTTGAGCCAAGACTTGAATAAAAAAATAGGTACCTTTCCTGAAAAGTTATAGATAAAGAGTATTCCACTCAGGAGAACTAGCAGATGCAAAGGTGTTGAGGTAGGAATTAATTTGGTGTATTCAAGGAACGGAGGGGTACTGTGGTTGGAGCCTGGTAAAGAAGAGAAAGATGAGATGATGTGAGAACGATGATTGAGGGCCCCTGTAAGCCACGGAAAGCATTTAGATTTTATTGACATGCAATAGGAAATTACTGGAAGGTTTCAAAGTAGGGAGTAATATAATTTCATTTATATTTTTGATATAATTTCATTTATATGTTGTTTTCTGTGTAGAGGGAAGTCAATGGAGGACAAAGAGTAAAACACATAGATCAGTAAAGAAGTCATTATAATAATATAGGCAGGAGAGGATGACAGTTAGAATTACAGCTTTTGGTCCAGTTGCAGTGGATATTGTGAAAAAAGGAGATCAAATTCAGTGTACACTTTAGAGGTTGAGCTGATAAAGACTTGCCGATAGATTGGATGGGGGCGATGAGGCAGAAAGAGGACTCAAGGAAGAATACTAGGTTACTGGCTTGATTTCTAGGTAGATGATATAGCTGTTGAGATAGAATAAAGAGGTACATTTTGCACGTGCAAATTTTGAGATACTTCTTAACCCAAGAAGAGACATAAGCTTTGGAGATATAAATTTAAGAGTCACTAGCCATTAGATAATACTTAAATCAATGACTGGATTATACAATTTTCTTGAAGGAAGTGTCTAAAAAAATCTGAAGAAATTCTTAAAAATTAATATATTCCACAAAGTAGAAAAGCATTATTCCACAGTGAGTCATAAGTTAATATTAGTTATAATTGTTACTATTAGAAAAAATATGAATATATTTACCATTTAGGTGAACCAACACAAATGTATATGCAATCTCCTGACTGGAACTGATTGGAATTTGGAAAGCTTTTGCCAGGAAATTAATCTATATTTTTTACATCATGTTTAAAACTGCTAAAAATAGTTAAGGCGATCATGTAGCTATATTTAGACTTATTTCCTTCTGCTGTTCTGGAGGGTTTTTGTTTGTTTGTTTGTTTGTCTGTTTTTGTTTTTGTTTTTTAACTTTCTGGTAAGTTGTTTTACTGGACAGGTATGATTTTGTCCGAGAAGGGACCACCACCATGCTTATATATGCTGGGGGAACAATGCCTCAAAGTGTTTATTTGTTATTGTGTGGACATGGACACAAAGACAAAAATATTAAAGGGTGTCTAAACTTTTAGGCAATAGGGCGTCAAATATTTGATTAGAGCTAGTCTCGTCACTCTTTGGATGGTCCTAGACTACCAAGGAACTTGTCTTTCAGAGATATGGGGATGAGCAGAATGAGATGACCTCAAGAAATGGGATATAGGAGGTCAAGTTCATGGAGTTAGGGAAATCTGAAGAATTTTTTTGTATGAGATGTGGCATAGAAGAAAAATTGAACTGAGAAAAGGTTTTGGAAAGAAAAAAAGAATCCCCTTCAAATGCATCCAACATCTTCAGGGTTATTGAAACCAGACTGAACTTCTTGATGTCTTTCAGGGTCATTCATCACTGCTGAGGGGCCAAACCACAAATGACAAACTTTTTAAAATGGAGTGAAAAAAGTTGTGTGTTTGAAAATAACACTAATGGAAACTCCTTCTTGAGAGTGCTTAAGATACTATGTATTCTGTAAAAACTTAGAGTTAAGTGGTTTTGGCTGTAGAACCTCCATGGAGAATTAGTGACAGTCTAGGGCCAAAGTCTCTTCATATTACATCTGTGGAACTTCGACTCAAATCTCTGTCAACACATCTACTCTTCCCACCCTCTTCTTAGTTTTGTGAAGGGCATGAACTCATTTCTTTTGGACCTGTGGGGGCAATAATGTTACAGAATTAAAGACTCTAGAAGACAGTACATTTTATATGTAGGTGTAGACCTGTTTTGCATGGAAAATATACTTAGCCTAAAGGATAGTGGCTTTCTACAACCTCTCATGCAGTGTACTTCCAGGAGTATTTGTGAGGGCTGTGAGAACGAAAAATAAAACTAAAATAAAGTTAATGAACATACTCTCCTCCTCTCTCTCTTTGTGTTAAGTCAAAATATATTAGTATTTTCTGTGTGACAGAACCCCTGCTAGTGTCTTACTTTCTAATCTTTTCAGTGGCTTTTTAATTTGTGTATTTATTGGCATGTAGCCTAGCAATGTACTATTTGATAGTTTGGGTGTTCTCTTGATACACCAGTTGATGGAAACTGGAAGAGCATTATCTTGTTTGGATTAAATTACTGATTATTTGAGGACATTCCTAATTCCCATGGTAGAACCCAGTGGATTTTTCAAAAAGCTAAACCTGCAGTTCCAGGCCAAAAAATAACCCCCCAAAACCAATAACATTCACAATTCTAGAATCCTTTGCTTTTCTAGGTAACTTAACAGTTTAAAGTGTATTATTACTTAGCCTTCATAGTCTCTATAAGGTATTTGTGTAGGAAGACAATTATGGCTGAGTGCATTGGTTCATACCTATAGTCCCAGCACTCTAGGAAACTGAGATGGGCAGATTGCTTGTATCCAGGTGTTTGAGACCAACCTGGGCAACATAGGGAGAACCTGTCTGTACAAATAGTAAATAAGTTAGCCAGGCATGGTGGCAAATGCACCTGTAGTCTCAGCTTCTCAGGAGGCTGAGGTGGGAGGATCACTTGAGCCTGGGAGGTCAAGGCTGCAGTGAGATGTGTTCATGCCACTGCACTCTAGCCTGGGTGACAGAGTGTGACTCAGTTTCAAAAAAAAAGAAAAAGGTTAATTATTTATGTTGAAATACTGACTCAATATGTTTCTGGAAGAAATTTTAAGTTTCAAAATTTTTCCAGATTAGAGGTTTATGAGCTAAATATTGCACCTTCTTGTTAGCCATTTATCTCTGTGTGAAACTGAACTAAAAAATTAGAGAGTGACGATTTCTAGGTATGACTTACATTCACCTTAAATATGTGAAGACTGTCACACCTCAGCTGGCATCCTCTTTATAATGGATATTTTAGTCCGTTGACTAGGAATAGGGCTATAACATTGGAGATAGACTAGATCATTCTATAAGACTTGTGGATCTCCTGATGAAACACTGTAATATCTTTGGACAAAAATTCTAGATCTTTATGCTTTTGTCAATCCATAGCAGATGCTGGGTGCTGTGCAGCTCAATCTGATTTTTGAGAGTGTATCAGATTAAAACTCCTCATGATTCAGAGAATAATCAATAATGTACTGGTGGAACATTTACAAGCCTGATAGCTGTATTAGTCTATTCTTACACTGCTAATAAAGACATACCTGAGACTGGGTAATTTATAAAGGAAAAAGGTTTAATGGACTCACAGTTCTACATGACTGGGGAGGCCTCACAATCATGGTGGAAGGCAAAGAAGAAGCAAAGGCACATCTTATATGGTGGCAGACATGAGAGTGTGTGCAGGGGAACTCCCCTATTTAAAACCATCAGATCTCCTGAGACTTATTCACTATCACGAGAACAACACGGGAAAAGGCATTCCCATCCATGATTCAATTACCTCCCACTGGGTCCCTCCCACGACAGCCAAACCGTATGATTGTCTAACAAATGGATTCTAGTTTGACCTGAGTTAATCTGATCACCTTTTAACACCACACAGTTGTTTTTATTGCCTGGGCATAATCTATCCATATCACTGGAGAAAGATTATCCAAAAAGCTTATCCATACCACTGGAGAAAGATAATCCATCCATATCACTGGAGAAAGATTATGGGACTCTGTACTTTAACTTCCATCATTTGCAAGTATCCTATTTTCATATTTTCTTAAGAGGCATGTGAATGAGATTTAACTATAACTTAAGAATTTTTCTTTTTTTTTATGAAGGAGTCATTGAAATAATTAAAATATGACATCCACTTGTTTCTTTTTCTTGGAACTTAGTTAGCAATGTGAGTAAATCGTTCGGTAAAACCTCATTTTTTTAATAAAGCTCCAACTTGTGTTCTTTTCCTTTTGGAATGCAGCAGCCAAAAACTATAAACAGGAAACAGCCTGGAAGATATCACCTGGACAGCTATGAGCAATCAACACGGCGTCTACGTCCCACAGAAACAGAGGACATCGCAATAAAGGTTATTTTTATTTCCTGGATTCTTACATGAATAGATACATTTATGTTACTACTTTATGGCGAAGTTCTGTGAAAGTGTCCTAAATTGTGCCTTTAAATTCTTTTTACAGTTGTCATTAACCCTAACAACATTTTTAAAAATATCTGAGTTTTAGTTGTCAGTTCTTCCTCATCTCCCAGCCACAATTTTTGCTCCAGCAGCACATTTCAATAACCAGAGAATGTGCCTTTCTTCTGAATCTGCTTTAGAAGCTAGTGTTGCATGTATTTTTTTCTGGTATTCCTATGTTTATCAGCCAAATAAATTGATTCCTGGAGAATACCAACATTATACATTCGTATTTTAGGAATATAAATTAGATAGTCATTGTTTTCAATCAGGGGAGACTCAGACTAGTGTATGCATTCACCAGTTTCCCAGTACTGCCCTTGATCTCATTTCAAACTTGGCTATTTGGACTCTCCCCAGGCATTGCGCTTAAGTTAAGGCAGAACAGGCAACCTAGAGTTGGGGATAAGAGGGCGTGGTCAGTGTTGTGCAGGAACTAGAATAGCTGCCAGCAGCAGTCAAGGGCCTCCATCCATGGGAGCTGCCAGAGTCCTGGAAACTTAGCAAACTGGCTGCATTGGCTGTTGGAGGATATCCAATTCCTCTGCACAGCCTAGGCCAGTCAGAGAGACGGAGAGGCTCAGTATGGGGTGTATAGTAGAGCCAAGAGCTATGTTTAGGTCTCTCTCTCCTTGACACCTGACACAATACCTTCCCACAATAGCCACTTCATAATCGGAACAAACCTGTGATTGAATGGAACAAGCTAGTGCTAGCCCTCCCTTTTCCACTAACTTGATGCGTGATGTTTGGGCACATTACTATGCCTCACTGAGCCATGGTTTGCCCATCTTGAGGTGGACATGCCATTTTAGTGTGGTGGTTTTGGGGTTAAAAGGATATGTCACGTAGGAATTTTAAAGAGGGTTCTAGTGATTCTTGACTTTGGTTATGCGTTAGAATCACCTACAAAGCTTTAAAAAAAAGTGTGTGTGTGTGTGTGTGTGTGTGTGTGTGTGTGGTGTTCCTAGGCAATTATAATGGTCAGGCAGAGTGGAAACTAGGGGCTATGAAAAGATAAGGAATGAGAGATTGGAAAGAATCCTCTATGCTGTTGTTTCCCCACAATGCCCAGATAACAACTAATGTATTGGTGAATAGAAAACAGGGCCAGTTTTTAATTGACATTTTCTGTTCACTATAGTAGGAATCTAAAAATATGTCTTTTCCATGTGTTTCATTAATTTTCATTTTGAAAGAAAAAAGAGAGACTATTATGATTTTTTTTCCCAAAATTGACCATTCATGCATTAGAAAAATAGCTGCTTATCAATGGCTCTGACTTTGCTGTGCTTCTGAATGGCCTCCGCAGTTTCAGGCTCACTTTCAAGCTCAAATTAATTTTTTTATTTATGGCGAAAGCTCACAAGTTGGTAGTAATGTATTTATTTTTTGAAATATTTTTATTGTGAAATACTATATACTTCAGAGAAGTACGTATTTATATCAGCAGCTCCCTCCGAAAATGCAGCAACACATGTATCTGCTGTCTTCTTACATATTTCCCCTGGGATATAATTGCCACCCCGACTCTTACAGTCATCATTTCCTTGATTATTCTTGCTATACACGCATCCCTAAAAACATATTTTTAGTTTCTTAAAAGTTTAAATATGTGTGTATGGGTGTGTGTTGCTTCTTTTGCTCAATATTGTGTATGTGTAATTCATCCATACTGCTGTAACCGCAATTCATTCACTCTCATTGCTGTTCTATTGTATAAATTGTTCTATTGTATAAATATACCAGAAGTTAATTATCTGTTCTACTTTTGATGGGCTGTTGGGTGTTTTTCAGTTTGGGGGTATTGTGAACAGTTGCTGAGTTATATGGTATGTGCTTCCTCAGCCTTCCTAGATAATGGCAAACTGCTTTCCAAAGTGATGGTGCCAATTTACACTTTCACCAGAAGTGACTGAGAGTTCCAGTTGTTCTACATCTTCACTAAAAAAATACTTCACTAAAAATACTTTTTTGCCAAGTGTTATGTGCTGGGAGAGATGCAACTGTATCTTGCTGTGGTTTTTATTTGCATTTTTCTGATTACAAATGAGGTCAAACAATTTTCGATATAAGATATATTTATGAAAATGGCCATTGGGGTTTGGGTTTGGATTTCTCTTTTGTGAATTACCAGGTTGTTTGTCCTTCTCTTCTTTAAAAATTCTTGGCCAGGCATCGTGGCTCATGCCTGTGATTCCAGCACTTTGGGAGACCGAGGTGGGTGGGTCGCGAGGTCAGGAGATCGAGACCATCCTGGCTGATATGGTGAAACCCGTCTGTACTAACAATGCAATAAATTAGCCGGGCGTGGTGGCAGACACCTGTAGTCCCAGCTACTCGGGAGGCCGAGGCAGGGAGGCAGGGAAATGGCATGAACCCGGGAGGCAGAGCTTGCAGTGAACCGAGATCGCACCACTGCCCTCCAGCCTGGAGGACAGAGCGAGACTCCGTCTCAAAAAAGAAAAAAAAAAAAAATTCTTGGTACTACTTTGACAGTCAAATACGTTGCAAAATTCTTCTCCCACTCTATGTGGCTTGGCTTTCCGCTCTATGATATCTTTCACTGAGCAGAAGTTCTTAATTTTAATATAGTCTAGTATACAACTTTTCCTTTATGGTTAATGCTTTGGTGTTTGGTCTTATTTAAGAAAACTTTTCCTACCCAGAGGCCATGATGACGTTCTATACGAGCTCCTAAAAGCTTTGAAGCTACACTTTTTACCTTTATTTCTTTAATATACATAAAATCAATTTTTGTGTTTAGTATGAAGTAGGGATGTGATTTAGTAGGTAAATCAGTGATGAATAATTTATTAGTAAATCATAAATGTAGCAGTAGTACATTTAGTAGTAGTCATTTTCCCAAATTTAGTAGTAAATCAGTAAGGTCTGATTTAATGTTTTCAAGTGTGATATCTAGTTGCCTAGCCCCATATATTGATCACTGTCCCTGCTGATCTTCAGTGTGATGTCAGTTACACATCAAGGATCTATATGTGTGCGAATCAGTTGATAGCCTTTATTGATTTTTCTCAGATTTATTTGTCTGTTCAGTATCCCGCTGTAATGATTACTATAGCTTTCTAATGAACATTGATACCTTTTAGAACAAGTCTTTGTAACTGTTTTTTTGTTTTTGTTTTTGTTTTTGTTTTTGTTTTCCCTCTTAGCTATACTTGGCCCCTTGGGGAAAAGAGGCTTAGGTGGTCTGGGGTTCACACTTTTGAATTTGTATTTTTTCCGTATATTTTGACTTGGCATTTCCTAACTGCTTCTTTTGGTGAGATTTTTTACAAACCAAATTTTGTTCATCGTTATTACTTATTTTCAGAAGGAGAAAATGGACAATGGTCTGTCTGTGCCCTACCTTTACATTTAAAAACACATTCTTTTCATTGAGGTGAAATTCACTTAGCAGACAACCATTTTAAAGTGAACAGTCCAGTGGCATTTAGTACATTCACAATGTTGTGCAACATTTACCTAGTTCCAAAACTGTTTCATCACCCCAAGAGGAAATCTCAAACCCATTAAGCAATTGTTTCCCATTTCCCACTCCCCTTGCCCTGGGCAGCAACCAATGGATTTGCCTATTCTGGATATTTCATATAAATGGAATCATATACTAGGTGACATTTTGTGTCTATCTGGCTCCTGCTTTTAAATTTTAATTCATTCTTTCCCTGTATCCCTGATACTTCTTCCTATCAAAGTCACCTCATCTCCAATATACGTACCCCCTAACCCCATCATTATAGAACCAGCTCTAATGTGCTTGATATGCTTAGGCATGCTCATATCTTTGTAAAATATGTAGTGTTGTCATAAGTGTGTATGTGCTCTCAATTTACTTAAATGTTTTCTTGATCGTTTGTTTCTGCTAAGTGCACCATTGTATCCTGTAGACTGTGTCACTGCATTTTACTTATCCCCTAGTGATGTACACTGAGCTTGCCTCCATCTTTCCTCTATCAGAAACCCTGCTATGATGTTCATCATTGTACCTATCCTTACAAGATGCTTTGCAAAGACTGATTTACATATTAGCTGATTTTCCAAGTTCAGACATCTAGTTGGGGAAGTCAGGATTTTAACCCTGCTGGTGGGGAATTTAGTGCATTTTGTAAAAGGTGGGAGGGAATGAAAGTGTAAATGGTAGCAGGAGAATTTAACTTTAACTTTCCTGCTCTTCTGTCTTTCTTGTGTGGATGTTGTTCCTTCTTTTAGTTCAATGTAGCACCAAATCAGAAGGTGATATTTCATTCTTCTAGTTCTTTCCTGCTACTTTCAGACCATGACCTTCCCCTGTCACACTCATAAAGCTATGGTATTTTCTGCCTGCTCTCACATCTATTATCAGAGGACCTCGTAATCACTCTTCCACCTTCTCTGTAGATGTGAGTATGTTTCCTAGTCCACCGTTCTATCTTTGTATGTGCCACACATGGTTAGGATTTATACTTCCAGGGGCACAGTCTATCCAGTATCCCAGCCTGAAAATCCCCTAATCTACCGTCATTCCTTTGCACCTCACCTGGATAGCTGTGTCACCTTCTCCATAGCACTCAGCAGCCTGGTTTTACATGTGTAGAAGGCATGAGGTTGGATTGCTGCAGAAAGGTACTAAAGGAATTTTAGCATTCTTCATAATAGCACGAATTGAAAGTCCCTCCTTTCACTTTCATTCTCTTTAATTTTTCATTTACACCACTAAATAGCCATAACTCTAAATCAGAATTTCACCATTGTGTGTTCTACCTTGGGTTGAGTCTTTTAGCGCTTACACATTTTTATTTTAATTAGAAATTGTTCATTGATATCACAGGTATAATTTACTGCCACACTCATATAATCTGTATTCACACTTGGTCACCACCTGGAACTGCATCCCCTCTATCTTGCTCTATTAGACTAGTCAGTCACTGACAACAAAATCCTGGTACTCAAGTTTTCTCAGGCCTTTAATTTCATGGTCATTGTTTTTTTTTTTTAACACTATTGAAACCTTCAATATCTTGAGCCCCTTCTTTTTCTCCCAGTCCTTTAGTACCTTTCTGCAGGAATCCAACCTCACGCCATCTACACATCTATAACCAGGCTGCTAAGTGCTATGGAGAAGGTGACACAGCGATACAGGCCAGCATGGTCACAGATTTATTATCTCCAGTCTCAGCTGACTCCCCTCCCCCAGTAGCTATCTGCCATCCTTTTACATGTCTCTTAGCAGCATTATTTTCCAAACCTACAGTAGCTATGCAACTGTCACCACTCTATTGCCACCTCCTTCTCTCCCCTTTTGCCTCCTCTTTCTCCAGATCACCTTAGCTCCCAATTCACTGAGAACATCCAGGGTGTCATGTAGGGTCCCTCTCAGTTTCATGCTGGCCCTTGTCCACAAGCATCTATTTTTGTGCCTCTTTTAGCCTCCTCACCTACTCTGGGAGAGAAAATGGAATCTTCAGCCTCTGAGGCTGTTTCATTTCTTTGCATGCCCTTTGTCATTTAACCATAATGACAGCCCCAGCCAGCTCTGCCCCAGCTAGCTCTATTCATCATTTCCTCTGACATATTTTATAGTTTTTTGATCTTCGGCCTATTCTCACTATAGTTCTTTACCTACAAATGCTTTCAATGACATTCAGTATATTTTACAAAACTAGTTAAAAGGCCTCTTTTTCCAAAAAGTTTTCTGACTCATCCCAGATGTAAATGATTTTCTTTATGAGCTGCTATTGTACTTAGTGTCTGTGTGTCCCCTCTATTTGGTACTTAGCCCATAATGTAGTGTCTTGTACTCACTTCTTTCCATGGTTTACTTACTCAACTGACTGCAAGCTTCAAGAGAGTAGGGAGGATGCATTATGCCTTCTTTGTGATCTATGCCAACCTAACCCTGTGCCTCACACAGAATGAGGATGATCAGCCATATTTACAAAGCAATCAGCAATTCTAATCCAGCCCTTCCGTGAGACCCTCCTTCCATGACTAATTTCATGCTTAGCTATGTTATGGCTATTACTAAATGTTGTGCCATGTGTATTATAAGCTAGAGAAAACCTGCATGGACAAACATAATCTAGCCTTTTCAAGCAGAGTTTTTCACTCTCTAAGTTGTTCATTTTATGAAGAGTTTTTAGGGTTATATGTAGTTATAATTGAGATATCACAAATCCGTTCTGCAAAATTCCTAAACAATAGTGTGCTTAGAAATTTCATTTATGGTTTTGAAATAAGATATTAGTTTATGAGCAAAGTGTATCTTTAATTTCTCCTGATTTTTAGGAGCCCTTCCTCCCATCATCTATGTCTACTTCATCCTTCTAATTCTTGGGTTCCGTTATTGTTTTATTTCCTATTTTTATAACTGGTAAAAGTATTAAGTCCACTTGAAGCTTGTTAAAACAAATAGATTCTGTAGGATGAATAGAAGGTATTGTGATTTTTGCTGATTGCTGACATTTATAACACAAGCAATATTGCCTCACTTCTTTTATTATTCTTTACTCTTTTTTTTAACTTCAGTGAATAGTTGGCCTACACAGTTCAGGAAACTCATTAATTACAGTTTTCCTCCTCAGTTAATGAAGTCATTTTGCTGGAATAATCTGTGGTTATTTCTCTTCTTTATTTTAATCACTAGGATTTGGGGAATTGTCTGGCAGTAAGAAAATAATTAATGTAGGGATTTCACTGGAAAGTGTTTGGGACAATTGTCTTTTAAGAATGTCCATATGTAAATAATCCGGTAATCCCAAATTTTCAGAGATTTTTAGCATTCTTCATAATATCGCAAATTGAAAGACCCTCCTTTCACTTTCATTCTCTTTAATTTTTCATTTACACCACTAAATAACCATAACTCTAAATCAGAATTTCACCATTGTGTGTTCTACCTTGGGTTGAGTCTTTTAGCACTTACAAATTTTTATTTTAATTAGAATTATTCATTGATACCACACATATAATTTAATTTCTATATTTTTATTTTGTAGGTCACAAATGGATACTTTTCATGGGGCAGTGGTTTAGCCACATTATCCAATATAGACATTCGAATTCCAACAGGTAAGAGTCATTTGTTATGCATATTTGTAATTGTTCATGACCATAACCATAGTTTTCCAAGATAATTGAGCCTAACAAAGAGAGACTTTAAAGACATAAATATTATTTATGGCTACCTATTTGCACCATTCTGCTTGTGAGCCACTGTGTCACTGTGGGAATGGCTGGAAATGATAAGACCTGCCTTTCACCATGGGTCTATACCTTTGGACAATTATTTACTGTTCATTTGCTGATTTGGGCAATTTAAACAGTGGGGTGGTTGATTTCACTTTTTGTTTGAGAAACACTTTAAAGAAAGAGTATATGAGAAACTTATTTTCTATTTCTGAGAAATACTGAGGAAGTTTTCAAGATACTTAAAACTTACATATCCAATAATTATATTTAATATTTTTTAAAAGTTTTATTGACGTTTAATTGATCCACAAAAATTGCATATATTTAATGCTTACATTTTGATGAGTTTGGGCATATGTATATACGTGTGAAAAACATCACCACAATAAAGGTGTTCAATATGCAATCGCTACCAAAAATTTCCTTATGTTCTTCTTTTCTTCTAGTGTTTATTTTCTTCTGTTTTTACTTTATTTTTTGTGGGAAGAACACTTAACATGAGATTTATCCTCTTAACACATTTTAAAGTACACAGGGCTATGTTGTTAATTGTACATACTATATTAACCAGCAGATTTCTAGAACTTATTCATCCCACATAACTAAAATCCAAAAATAACTATTGAACAACAATTTCCCATTTTCCCTTTCCCCCATCTCCTGGAACCCACAATTCTATTTTCTGCTTCTGTGAAAAGAAGTGTCTAAACTTTTGACTAAATTAATTAAAATACCTAAAATAGTCAAAATTTTAGATACCTCATATAAGTGGAATCTATGGCTTGCTTATTTCATTTAGCATAATGTCCTCTAGGTTCATCCATGTTGTTGTGAATGGCAGGATTTCCTTCTTTTTATAAGACTGAATAATATCCCATTGCATGTATATACCACATTTTCTTTATTCATTCATCTGTCAATGGACATTTGGGTTGTTTCAATATCTTGGCTATTGTGAATGATGCTACAATGAAGATGGGGGAGCAGATATTTCTTTGAGACCCTAATTCTGATTCTCTTGCATAATACCCAGAAGCGGGATTGCTGGATCATATGACAATTCTATTTTTAGTTTTTCGAGGAACCTCCATGCTGTTTTCCATTGTTGGCTGCACAATTCTACATTGCCAGCAACAGTGTGTAAGGGTTCCAGTTTCTCCACATCCTCACTAACACTTGTTATCTTTCTTTTTTGTTGTTGTTACAGCCATTCTAACAGGTGTGAGGTGATATCTCATTATGGTTGTGATTTGCATTTCCCTGATGATTAGTGTTGTTGAATGCCATTTAATATATACCTGGTGGCCATTTGTGTGTCTTACTTGGAGAAATATCTCTATTCAGGTTCTTTGTCCATTTTTTAATTCAATTGTTTTGTTTCTGTTTCCGTTTTTGTTTTTGTTTTGTTTTTTTTACTATTTTATATTTTGGATATTAATCTCTTATCAGACAGATAGTTTGCAAATATATTCTCTCATTCCATAGGTCTCCTTTTCATTCTGTTGTTTCCTTTGCTGTGCAGAAGCTCTTTAGTTTGATGTGCTTCTACTTATCTATTTTTGGTTTTATTGCCTGTGCTTTGGTGTGAAATCCAAGAAATCACTGCCAAGTTCAATGCCAAGAAGCATTTTCTCTATTTTTTCTTTAAGGATTTTTATAGTTTCAGGTCTGACATTTAAGTTTTTAATCCATTTTGAGTTTATTTTTGTGTATGGTGTAGTATAGGCCAATTTTATTCTTTTGTATGTAGATATCCAGTTTGTTGAAACCACTTGCTGAAGACCAGTTGATTGCATATGTATGGGTTTATTTATGGTCTCTCTCTTCTGTTCCATTGATATATGCATGTGTCTTTATGCAAGTACCATACTGTTTTGAATACTGTAGGTTTGTAATATATTTTGCAAGCAAAAAGTGTGATACTTCCAGCTTTGTTCTGCTTTCTTAAGATAGCTTTGGCTATTTGGGGTCTACTGCTTCCATATGAATTTTGGAATTGATTTTTCTATTTCTGTAAAAAATGCCATTGGGATTTTGATAAGGATTACATTGAATCTGTAGATTGCTTTGGGTAGTATGGACATTTTAACAATATTAATTCTTCTAGTCCCTAAGCCCAGATGTCTTTTCATTGTTTTGTTTGTGTTAATTTCACCAATGTCATAGTTTTCAGTGTATATGTTTTTCACCTTCCTGGTTAATTTTATTTCCAAGTACTTATATGCTAACAACAAATGATCTCAAATTAAGAAAACAATACTATCCACGATGGCATCAAAAGGAATAAAATATTTAGGAATAAACCCAATAATTTTTCCTTAAAATGTCTCTGTAATTGAATAGAAATTTTTTTGACCTGGCCTGATGTTCATTAGAAATAGATTTTTCTATCATAAATGCAAAGACATAGATTTTTCTATTATACATGCAAAGACACTCTCTTCTTCAAAGAGAAATTGGAGAAGAGAGTGCCTTAATAAATTCACCCAAATCATTTTTATCTCAATTATTTATTTTAGTCAAAACTGTCCTTTATATTCTGAATGAATTGAATATTAAAGTTAAAACTAATCTTGATGATCTAGGCAATTATTTCATTGCTCTCTTTACTGATATCAGCCATTCTCTTAGTTTTTAAAATAATAAATCATTATATATATATTTTTTTCCTTTTCCAAAAAGAAGTGTCAGAGAAAGGAGCTGTTTAGAATACCTTATTGCTGGAGATCAAAACTGGGCCATTGATTGTAAAACATTAGCTTTTTCTAAATGTGTTTTGATTTTATTTCACTAAGAATCCATCTCATTCTGTAGTTATCCTTTGTTTTGCTTTCTTAGGTCAGTTAACCATGATTGTGGGCCAAGTAGGATGTGGGAAGTCCTCTCTTCTCCTTGCCATCCTTGGTGAGATGCAGACGTTGGAAGGAAAAGTTCACTGGAGCAAGTATGTATATTTTAAGTTGGCTTCCATTGCTATGTCATCCATCTGATAATCTTTCAAGGAAAGAACTTAGACAAATACATTTACATGTTCTAACTCTGAAGACCACTCAGAAATAAGCACAGCTTTAAAAAAAAATTGGTGGAAACCTTCAAAGTCATAAATAAAAAGTTACAAAACTATTTATTACAAAAGTTGTTTATAATAATATAAACTACTATATTGCTGAGACAAAAGTAAGGATGGGATTGTAAAGATAGATTTTTAATTTAAGTGGGTAATGCTTAAAGAAATAACTTAAAAGTTTACTCAATAATAAAATAAGTTATGGAAAATTTACATTATTTATAAAGCTTAAATAGAAACAGTGCCTTAAAGGTTCAATGTTCAGAGAAGAAATATCAAATGATCTTTTCCAAAATCTGTATAAGAAATGAAAATCAACTATTTATCCTTATACTTAAACTAGATACTAGAAGTATATAGTTGGAGATATGAATAGATTTGATTAGTATATTGTGCAATTCTAATGACATGGAAAATAAAGTGCATCTTCCAGACATTTGAATGATCGCTTCCAAAATGATGTTTCTTCTAGATATTTGAATGGTGGTCAAAGCACATTGTGGTAATAAAGTGATTCAGAAAAATGTTACATAATTGGTTAACAAAGAGTAAGTTATGCTTATTTAGTTTGGCCTACTTAGTAGACTCCTCATAAGTAGTTTATGAATAAATTGGCTACAGCTGATCTAAGAAATTAGGCTACAGACCAGTGGTTCTCAAACAGGTGTGATTTTTGCCCCCGGGGACATTTGGCAATATCTGGAGACATTTTTGGTTTTACACTGAAGCATTGGGTTGCTACTGGTCTGGTGGATAGAGGGCAGGGATGCTGCTAAACATCCTACAGTGCACAAGACAGCCCCCATACCAAGGGATTCTCTTGTCCCAAATATCAATTGTGTTGAGGTTGGGAAACCCACAGATGTTCTTTCATATCATTTTGTACCTACTATCATGAATTCCACTGTGGCTGAGTTTGCTGTTTACATACACAGACATCTCTCAAGAATGAGAAGACTATGGCTTTTTAGGAGTATATTATATTTTAAACTCCAATTAAGAAAAAAATTCTAGGTTGTGAAATTCAGGCTGAAATTAGCAGAAGTGTAAATCCTGTTTTCAATGTCATTGGCAAAAGAAGAAGACTGAATTGTCGAGTGTACATTTTATCCCTGTTGAGCAAATCTAGCAGATAGTAACCTTGCAACTGTTTAGTGCACCTCCAGCAGAGAGCTCAGTAAAACATTGCTACTTCAGTTTGCTTCATGGCAGTAGACAAGGTTTCCCCTGCCACTGTCCTCAGGCAGCAGACGGTGTCAGTAACTAACCTCAGGCACTAGATGATGTTCCCCTAGCCACTTGGATGAAGCCACTTCCATCTTGGATGAAGAAGCAGATCCCACTGGATTTAATTATATTGTGTGGCTTGTACAGTTATAATTAAGTTATTTGGGTTTTGTTTTTATCCTGATTTACCATCATTAAAACAGAGAGAAAGAATGACAGTGACAGAAAAGGCTTGAGATTTTATTTTCATACTACCAGGAAGATCTCCTAATCTGGCCTGTTCCAAGTGTAATTTAACTTTCCAGGCCCCAGCTCCACTTGAGCTAAATTGACCCCCAATATTGTCATTCATAATTATCATGTGT
This sequence comes from Mandrillus leucophaeus, assembly GCF_000951045.1. NCBI lineage: Eukaryota > Metazoa > Chordata > Mammalia > Primates > Cercopithecidae > Mandrillus > Mandrillus leucophaeus. Next base: position 304,008 of record NW_012110008.1, on the reverse strand, counting down.
TAATGAATACAGAAATGATGTGAGGATGCAGAAAATATTCTTTATAACCTACTTATTTATTTTCTTGCTTTCCTAAGCATGTATATGATTTATATCATGTCTTGTTTCATAAAGTTTTGTATTGTTTTATTTAAAATAACATAGTATAGTGGAGTTTGAAAGATAAAGGTAAATAAATTTTTAAAATATTATTTAAATAATCATCTGAAGTTGTAATAGACAGAAATGCATGTACTGAAGTCCTGTATAATTATAACATATGGGCCACAAATTTCTCTCTGAATTTCATGAAAGCTAAGCAAAGAAGAAAACGTGAGG
>NW_012110008.1:299106-301620 GCF_000951045.1 Mandrillus leucophaeus | reverse complement strand
ACGCCATTCTCCTGCCTCAGCCTCCTGAGTAGCTGGGACTACAGGCGCCCGCCACCACGCCTGGCTAATTTTTTTGTATTTTTAGTAGAGATGGGGTTTCACTGTGTTAGCCAGGATGGTGTCCATCTACTGACCTGCTGATCCGCCCGCCTCAGCCTCCCAAAGTTCTGGGATTACAGGCGTGAGCCACCAGCCCGGCCATAAATTTTATTTTTAAATGTATCCTCATAGACAGGTATGAACAAAATCCAGTAAAGTACTCTGACCTATTGCAGCAGGAAATATTTACTTTGGGCCGGAGAAAAGGCATTGCTGTTCATCCAGCACACACCTGTGTGGGGAGAACGTGGTACACAAACATCCCGATAGTTGTTTCCTTGGGAACTGCTTCCTTTGACTTAGTCTGACATATTGTAGACCCAGAAGGGAAAAGATGAGAGAGAGGAGAGAGGAATGAAAAAATTCTCCAAAATTGTCAGAATGCCAATGTGTACATCAATCTTGCATCCAGGTGTGCTTCATATTTGTTGAAAAATAAATGTTCTGCCTGACTGAAGTCCTTTCCTGGTTGTCATGATAAACAATTTCTACTGATATCTTAGGGACTAGAATTAAAATGCCTTATCTGATGAATAGTTTCAGTGAGAGAGTCGAGAATGCTTTTTTAATTGTGGCAGTACTTATGTGAGAAACAGCTGTCATTTATCTTTGTTTTCCTTTTTTTTTTTCTTTTCCCTTTCAGCCATGCCATCAACCATCCTACTCTTCAGGCCCCTTCTGCCCTGACATTCTGTCTCCCACCATCTTAGTGTAATCAGCTTTTTAACAGTGCTTCAATTATTTTCAGACAAATGGAGGAAATATTCCTTTTCATGTGACTTTGCCTGGCATGAAGGAATAATATATTAAGTCAGCTTTCCTGGGTCAGATGTAATATATCATGTTTGTGCCAACATCTAGTTTCCCTTCTTCCAAATTCATTCCTGATTTAAATTTGCAAAAGTCACTCTCTCATTCCATAATATTATTAACCATAATACTTGGAAGTTGCTAATACGCTGTATCCACTTTAACTCTTACCCTGGAAGGAAAATACACACAAATTCTACATGGAGAGGTTTTCAGAAGTGAAACTTTATTCTATTTTCTAGAAGGGGATTTTCTATCTGACCTCTTTGCATTCTCCTGTTGTCTTGAGTGCTGTTGAGTACCACATTGAATGGTGGAGGGTGAGTCTAGACAGAGCTAAATCTACTTCTTTATTTTGGAGGAGAAAATATATAATCTCCCACAATTGAATTTGGTTAAACATATTGATATGTGAGAGGGCTGGAATAGGTAGTCTCTGAAAGTTAAGGATTATAACATTATTCATACAAATGTTAGTGAAATAATGGGTTAATTTGCTCTTGGAAGATGATTACCTACAAATGAGTCTATATTTACCTCTTTTTTTTCTCTGAAAATAGTAAATGTATGGTATATATAACTTTTAAAGGAAAATACAAGTAAATCCTTCAAGGAGAGGTTTTCAGAAGTGAAGACCCCCTATGTGCTGTTTTGCTTTTTTCAGGACCTTACTGCATTCATTAACCCTTTTCTCTTATACATGTCTTTATTTATTGCTCTTCACACTCCATTATCCCCCACCCATTTTTTAAATAATGGTCTTGCTTATCTCTCAATCAACTGGAACATTTCTCTTTTTAACGACCTAGTCCACACACACTTAACCTCCGTTCTTCTCTTTTACTCTGCGCATTGCAATCTGGACGAAAGGCTCTCGTACATGAGTGCCTAAGTGCTAAATCCCAATAATTTGTCCTCAGTCCTACTTCTCCATAGATTTTGAAACTCTTCACCCATTGACGACTCCTTGAAATCAATTTGGCTTCTTGGTTTCTGTAACACTTGCATTTGTTAATTTGTTAAAAAAAATTTTGTTGCACACCATTTATATGCAAGTCATTGTATTAATTGTTGGGGGAGAAATAAGTGAACAAGAGAAGCCAGGCCCCTATTTTCATGAAGCTTACTGTTTAGCAGGGGAAACCAAGGGGAAGTAAGAAAATAATTTTATAGTTATTTGATTAATGTTTTGTAAATACTAGGAAGAAGTACAGTGTTTTATAAGAACAAATATAGGTGACTTGACTGAGTCAAATCTGTGAGGCAAAGAATTTCTTTTATAATCTCCAGTCTTGCTCCCTCTAGTTCATTTGTTACATTCTGTGATCAGAGTGATATTTCTAAACTGAACCTGTATCTCTCTCTTGTTTAAATCTTTTCAGTGGTTTTCTTTTCCTTTTAGGAAAAGTTCAAGCTCTATAAAATGGTTTATGAGCCCCTTCATTATCTGGCTGTGCTTACTTTTTTAAGTTCATTGCCATTTACACCTACATTTCAGCCATGCTGAATATAAATCACTTCTTTGTGTAATCAGGACACCTCATGGCCTTCTAATACGAATTTTCTCTGGTCTGAAGTACTCTTGGATTTTTTTTTTTTTTTTTT
>NW_012110008.1:295763-297586 GCF_000951045.1 Mandrillus leucophaeus | reverse complement strand
AAAAAAAAAAAAAAATTAAGAAAAATCTTCCATATACCTTATAAAAAGTCCATAAAAGGTTAATTCCTAATGTCCTCAACAGTCCTAAAATTTATTCAAAAGCAAATTCCATGTGCCAATTATTACAAATACAATTCAGAATATAATATTAAATTACAGATTATACAGTAAATACTACTTGAAGGTTTAGAGGGCATGCAAGCAGGGGTGAAGAATGTGGTATGGGTAGGATCAGAACAACACAGTCTAAGTATGCAGATCTTCAACATCTAGTTTGATGCAGGAATGAAATTAACTACATTTGGAGAAATGCATAAATTGTACATCAGTTGGAGCATCTTCTATGTTTAGTATGGAATATAGATATTTTGTTTCTTAGTCTTTTTTTTTTTTTTCATTCAACATTTACTGAGTACGTCCTTCATGCCAAACACTGATTTAGGTATCAAGGATATAGAAGTGAACAAGACAAGTCTCTATCTCATGTGGTTACAGTCTAGAACGTGGCCTGTGTATAAGTAATCAACAACAACAAAAAAGATATAATATTAGACTTTGATAAATGCTGTGACGATGATAAAACAAGGCAATATAGTAAAAGGTACTATACCTGTGAGGTGTGTTTGAGGATTTAAAAAGGGTCTAGAATGGCTAGTAAATACTGACTGATGCAGGTGCAAGCTGAGGCTACCTGGAAAAGGAAGAAAGCATTCTGGGTATGCTATGGAGTCAAGATTTTGCTCTAAGTTCAGTGGGAAAATATTGTAGAAGTTTAAGTAGAGGAGTGATTTACATTTTGCGAAGATATGACGTACAATTTGAAAAGATGATTCTGACTTGTGGTGTGGAGAATGAATTACAGAGGCAAGAGGGGAAGTGAGGGAAACCATTAAGAGTTCGTTTCACTAATTCAGATGAGAGATGAAGGTAGTTTGATGTACCATGGTAGCTGTAGAATGGACCAAAGTGAATAGATTCAGCATATACCTTGGAGTCAGAACCAGCAGGATGAAAGTGTAAGAAGGAAATTAAGATAATTCAGAGTATCTATAAAATTCCTGTGACTTAAAAATTATCTTTTTATGGTCATTTGCCTTACTAGACAACAATGCCATCTTTTTATGGCAGAAAGGACTAAAGTTTTCTTCAAGAATGTTTAAGCTGGTTCAACACACAAAGAAATGAAAATGTAAACTTCTAAAAGTTTGAATAAGTTAATGCAAATTTCATTTTTCTTTAATTAAAAGAATTACTTAATTTTCTTTCATGATATCCTTAATATCTGATAAAACATATTTTAGGATCAGGAATATTCAGAGGATACTGACATTCTTTTAAAGAGTTATTTGTAATTACTCTTTTCATTCCAGAAACAAAAGCTGTATGCCCAGTCCAATAAAGAAAGGAACATAACTATTGATTAAAGCAAAGCTAATTCAGAAATTATTGATATTCATAAGCTGCTGATGTGTAAATGGTTAAAAGTTCTTCAACAAACTGATTTTTTTTTAAAGCTCAAAACAAAGCAAAATAATAAACTCAATTTTTATATGGTAAGACACCAAATACCTTGCTATCATTCTTTCACCATTACATGTGTCTCTGATTGCATACATTTTATTTATTTATTTATTTATTTATTTATTTATTTATTTATTTATTTTTGAGACAGAGTCTCACGCTTTCGCCCAGGCTCACTGCAAGCTCCGCCCCCTGGGTTGACGCCATTCTCCTGCCTCAGCCTCCTGAGTAGCTGGGACTACAGGCGCCCGCCACCACGCCTGGCTAATTTTTTTGTATTTTTAGTAGAGATGGGGTTTCAC
>NW_012110008.1:291077-293278 GCF_000951045.1 Mandrillus leucophaeus | reverse complement strand
TGAAAGAAGGAATGGATCTTTCTTGTTCGCTGTATCTTTAGCATGTGTGGCACTAATAAGCGATCAATGCATATTTTTTAACTGATATTAATAAAGTCCAAATTTAATCAACCTTTACTGAATAGATTGATGAATTCTAAATCCATATCTCTACCTTGCGCTGACATTCTCAAATGTCCAACAGGTATTTACACATGTCTAATGGGCATTTCCACTTGAGTGGCTAGAATACAAATAAACACATTCATTTCTGCCACACACTCACTCTTCCTCTCCTCTTCCCTCTCTTCCTCAAATTAGTTAAAACTATTGAGGTGACCTATTGGATTTATACCACAGAAAATAAAGTCCAAATTTCTTGGTATCTAAAACACATTGTGTGGAAAATATTATTCAGAAAAATGATCATTTCCTTATTTTTTACCAGTAACTTAAATCAGGGAATAATTATTATCGGGAGCAAATTTTTATTCCAAGATTGCTTTTTTTGCCTCTATCAGCCATCCCAAGATGTCATTAGCAGTGTGCAGTAGTGAAAATGATCCTTAGTAACTCTTAACCAAATATCATTAAGTAGCATAATTAGTAAATTTTCTCCACAAAAACATACAACATTTTGCAAAGTCAAATAGAATCAATTTTTGAAGTTTCTGTAGGCTTTAATTATGTATATGGTTATTGAATTCAGGTCTTTCAGAATGACAGAATTCTAATGACCCTAAATTATAAAAAAATTAGAACAATAAAAGAAATAGGTCTTCAGATGTCTTTCCTCATAATACAGGCATAACAAATTGTGACTAGTCAAAGCCCACTTTTTACATAAATCGTATCAATAATTGGTTACACTTAGATGTAGTTTGGTTTCTGGTGCATGTCTGTTTTTCTTACAAGCTCCTGAGGGGCCAGTGTATTTTGTGTATCTTTCATGTTTAGCACCCAAAAAGTACTTCTGCTGCTGCCTTAGGGTAGCTAATTTGGAATTTAAATTTATTCAATTCAAATTATAAAGGTTGGAAGGCCTTGGAAATACAGAATCCTTATGAAACTGGGAAACTGTATTCTAGAAGGATTCCCCAAGTTTGCAGCTGTTTGGAGCATGGTTGGCACTAGAACCCAGTCATTGTATGAACCAAAATTTTTATGAAAGAGAACAGTGCTATCTATGTTTTAGAAACTTATTAAGCAATTATTTCCTTGCTGATGGAGATGTAAAGAAGAATACTACTTATCTGGTTTGTCTTTGAAATTAATATCAGAAACCATTTGGGAAATGTAGCTCTTCAATATGTCCAGTGTTTATTGTATCTCTTACCTGATGTGTACCTTGGTTCTGTATTTCTGCTTCATAATTAATGAACATTGTTTGCCGTACTTGCAGTGTAAATGAATCTGAGCCTTCTTTTGAAGCAACCAGAAGGTATTATTTCTATTTTAACCTGAGTTTAATAAGAATAACTTCCTTCCTCAGACTTTAATCTCTTTAATCTAATTTTGTTTATTCTGATGATGTATAGTTATTTATTAAAGTGTGCTAGCATATTTCCAGCAGCAGTGGTTCGCAACCTTGGCAAACTGCTAAAAGAATTAATTTACCAAACAAAGTGGCTCCTTGTGTCAACTATTTTCCTCTCACTGAGTCACACATGTCCCAACTTTGGCTGAAACTCAAACCGTCCTCAGTAAACTGGGTTTCGGATTTCATAAAATAAAAATGTAAGAATGAATACATATATTGATTTTGAGTTAAACAGTGATGGGACCAATCTGTAAGGTGGAGACGAAGAGCCAAGTGCTTTATCTACTTAAAAGGAAAAACAAAAACAAAAACCTTAAATACCCAAGTGGGGTGGGGAGGGAAGGCAGACATGTCAGAGGTTGGGAACCATTGTTTTACTATACATATGATTATCTCAGAAACTGCTAGCATACTATATATTATCATGTCTCCTGCACTCCTAAGATGTAATGTTTTAGAAAGATCATTGAACATTTCTAACTACTCTCTTTTTTAACTCTTCTCTCTTTTAACCCTATTTCCTTCATTAGTACTTTACAGATCATGAACTAACTGTAGAAATCTGACTTTTAAACTGACCTGCCCTCTACCCCACCCCAATCCCATCATCCTCTTCAGCTCACATGTATTTTGCTAACTTTTGGAAATTAAAGTCTGATGTATAGCCATCTGTTAGAATTTG
>NW_012110008.1:288859-291027 GCF_000951045.1 Mandrillus leucophaeus | reverse complement strand
TTGCCGTACTTGCAGTGTAAATGAATCTGAGCCTTCTTTTGAAGCAACCAGAAGGTATTATTTCTATTTTAACCTGAGTTTAATAAGAATAACTTCCTTCCTCAGACTTTAATCTCTTTAATCTAATTTTGTTTATTCTGATGATGTATAGTTATTTATTAAAGTGTGCTAGCATATTTCCAGCAGCAGTGGTTCGCAACCTTGGCAAACTGCTAAAAGAATTAATTTACCAAACAAAGTGGCTCCTTGTGTCAACTGTTTTCCTCTCACTGAGTCACACATGTCCCAACTTTGGCTGAAACGCAAACCGTCCTCAGTAAACTGGGTTTCGGATTTCATAAAATAAAAATGTAAGAATGAATACATATATTGATTTTGAGTTAAACAGTGATGGGACCAACCTGTAAGGTGGAGACGAAGAGCCAAGTGCTTTATCTACTTAAAAGGAAAAACAAAAACAAAAACCTTAAATACCCGAGTGGGGTGGGGAGGGAAGGCAGACATGTCAGAGGTTGGGAACCATTGTTTTACTATACATATGATTATCTCAGAAACTGCTAGCATACTATATATTATCATGTCTCCTGCACTCCTAAGATGTAATGTTTTAGAAAGATCATTGAACATTTCTAACTACTCTCTTTTTTAACTCTTCTCTCTTTTAACCCTATTTCCTTCATTAGTACTTTACAGATCATGAACTAACTGTAGAAATCTGACTTTTAAACTGACCTGCCCTCTACCCCACCCCAATCCCATCATCCTCTTCAGCTCACATGTATTTTGCTAACTTTTGGAAATTAAAGTCTGATGTATAGCCATCTGTTAGAATTTGCAAGTCAAAAGGGGGGGAGGGAGTTATTTTAAAAATATAAACCATTTCAATATATTTTGAAATATGCAGTTTTTACATGCACGATTTCAATATTGAAAGTTTCAGGGGCTTCTTAAGATATTCTTTGTTTTGAAATATTTACATATTATCTATTACCATAAAATATGTTAATGTGATTAAGCCACAAAGCCATACAATAATTATAGTATCAATTAACATATTTTTTAAAGTTTGCATGTAGAATTTATAGTTAGTAAAGTGTTATTAGTATAAAGTAAAATATCTGTGGTTATTGGAGTGAGTGAATTGTTATTAATCTTTTAATTATTTTTTAAAAATTGTAGTCACTTTAGAAAAGGAAAATTCAATTAGTTGTTTAGATTATAAAACACTTCTTCAGTGTACGAACCAATTTTATACATGTGACATTTTTATTAAATCCTAATCCCTTTAATTTAGGTGGCATATTTAATCATTTCTTAATAAGGTTGGTGGTCTTTAAATTTTTCTCTTTTAGAAGTTTTCCATTTCTGTGTCTGAGATAGTTTACTAATTTTATTTCCCTTATCTATAGTAAAATACATACACGCACAGTACCCTTGCATAATCCTGGTGTTCTATTTTTCTTTTTCATTTTTCAGTAGGAACAGGTATTCTGTGGCGTATGCAGCTCAAAAGCCTTGGCTATTAAATGCTACAGTAGAAGAAAATATTACTTTTGGAAGTCCTTTTAACAAACAGAGGTAATTTTGAGCATATAAAATTTAGAACCAAAATGGCAACTCTTTCCAATTTGTGTGTTTGGGAATGAACAATGGTTTCTGGAACTTTTACGTCTGGTACTTTCTTTCCTGCTGGCCTCATTTTCATCCTCATCACCAAGGTCTTTTGAATCAATTATTTGAAGAGAAGCCTCATTGGAAGTTCCAGGCCATCTTGAACCCTTATTGAGAACAATTTGTACACCAAGACTAAACAGCAATTGAAGTGTGTATGTGTGTGGGGTGGGGAGGGTGAGAGTGAGGGGGTGTTGCTTAGGTTGTTGGTGAGAAGATAGAGAAGGAAAAATTCAAGTAAATTTCACAAAGGAAGTTCAGAAGGAAGAAGAAGAATGTAGGATCTGAGGGGTCTGACGACTTTAGGAAAGAAGAAGAATGTAGGATCTGAGGGGTCTGATGACTGGGAGCAGCCAGAATAGGCCATCTTTTATATACCACTGTCACATAAGAAGGCATGACCCTTTCCCTGAGCCACTCTTACAAGAGTGGGTCTTAGGACCATAGATGGGTCTTGAAAATTAAGGAGAATAAGGTAAGTGGAAAGGCAAGAGGAA
>NW_012110008.1:286806-288809 GCF_000951045.1 Mandrillus leucophaeus | reverse complement strand
AAAATTGTAGTCACTTTAGAAAAGGAAAATTCAATTAGTTGTTTAGATTATAAAACACTTCTTCAGTGTACGAACCAATTTTATACATGTGACATTTTTATTAAATCCTAATCCCTTTAATTTAGGTGGCATATTTAATCATTTCTTAATAAGGTTGGTGGTCTTTAAATTTTTCTCTTTTAGAAGTTTTCCATTTCTGTGTCTGAGATAGTTTACTAATTTTATTTCCCTTATCTATAGTAAAATACATACACGCACAGTACCCTTGCATAATCCTGGTGTTCTATTTTTCTTTTTCATTTTTCAGTAGGAACAGGTATTCTGTGGCGTATGCAGCTCAAAAGCCTTGGCTATTAAATGCTACAGTAGAAGAAAATATTACTTTTGGAAGTCCTTTTAACAAACAGAGGTAATTTTGAGCATATAAAATTTAGAACCAAAATGGCAACTCTTTCCAATTTGTGTGTTTGGGAATGAACAATGGTTTCTGGAACTTTTACGTCTGGTACTTTCTTTCCTGCTGGCCTCATTTTCATCCTCATCACCAAGGTCTTTTGAATCAATTATTTGAAGAGAAGCCTCATTGGAAGTTCCAGGCCATCTTGAACCCTTATTGAGAACAATTTGTACACCAAGACTAAACAGCAATTGAAGTGTGTATGTGTGTGGGGTGGGGAGGGTGAGAGTGAGGGGGTGTTGCTTAGGTTGTTGGTGAGAAGATAGAGAAGGAAAAATTCAAGTAAATTTCACAAAGGAAGTTCAGAAGGAAGAAGAAGAATGTAGGATCTGAGGGGTCTGACGACTTTAGGAAAGAAGAAGAATGTAGGATCTGAGGGGTCTGATGACTGGGAGCAGCCAGAATAGGCCATCTTTTATATACCACTGTCACATAAGAAGGCATGACCCTTTCCCTGAGCCACTCTTACAAGAGTGGGTCTTAGGACCATAGATGGGTCTTGAAAATTAAGGAGAATAAGGTAAGTGGAAAGGCAAGAGGAAAGGGGGAGGGAGGAGAAAAGTAGACCGTATGAAAGACAAAACCTAAATTATTCGGGATTCTTTAGGACCCCGGAGCAAACCAGACAGAAAGATTAAGGAGGCTGAGATCAGATAGTGGGGGGCCTAAAAGCCAACCTGCTATAATGATGCGCATTCTATATATACAGATTCACAAATGTGCATATATACATATATATGGAGACATTCAGGAGTTAATTGGAGTAAGTATCCAGGCATGCAGTGCGTGTTGCCTGCACTTGGGAATGACAGTAGAAGTGTAAAAGAAGGGACGGTTGAGAAAAAAAAAATTGAAGAACATCAATGGACAGATATCAACAGAAAGAAGGAAGAATCAAGAATTACTTGACTATTTTAAGACAAACTAATTAGGAAAATAAAGTCATTGTCATTTCCCCTAGCATCTTCAATCCCCACACTTCCTTGTACTTCCAGTTCATTTAATTTCCAGTCCCAGCCTTGTATGAACTTGAAGACTGTCAGTCCTCATTATCTCCCTTGCCTCTTCCCTTCAGCATGCATGACAGTGTGCAAAGGCACCCACTCACCACCTCTGCTTTAGCCATAATGAGCCTCCCACGGTCCCTTACATTCACCATGAACTTTTTTACTTTCTCAAGTTCCTTACGCTTCCTTACTCATTTTCTTCCTGAAAACTTACTACTCAACTTTCTGAACATAGCTTAAGCTTTGCCTCCTCTGAAACTTCTCAGAATGGTCAGTCATTTCTTCCTCTGTATTCTAGGAGTGCTTTGTACCCACTTCCACTGTAACATCTAACAAGGTGAATTTTCATCGTATGTTTTTGTATCAGTCTTCTGCTCCATGAACTAGCTTTTTAAGAGTGGAACCTAGCCGGGCATGGTGGTTCACACCTGTAATCCCAGCACTTTGGGAGGCTGAGGCAGGCTGATTGCCTGAGCTCAGATGTTTGAAACCACCCTGGGCAACATGGTGAAACCCTGTCTCTACTAAAATACAAAAAA
>NW_012110008.1:269221-286611 GCF_000951045.1 Mandrillus leucophaeus | reverse complement strand
TCCAGAAATGTAGAGCAGAGGCTGGCATATAATAAGTGATTCAGCAAATGTTTTGTTTCAGCTTCCAAGGTATTGAACTTGGCACTTAGTTTATGGGCAATGTATCCATAGAGATCCAAAAATTCAAAATCATTTCTCCTAAAGGTACAAAGCTGTCACGGATGCCTGTTCTCTTCAGCCAGATATTGACTTATTACCATTTGGAGATCAAACTGAAATTGGAGAGAGGGTGAGCGATAAATAATTTCATTAAGCAATAAACAAAAATCTAGAAAAGTCTTCTGGTTGTTTTTAATCATTAATAGAGAATCATGAAATTTGAGAGCTTAGGAGCTGTATGTTGTCCAGAGTGACAAGTTCCAGGAAACCAAGGACAGGTGTCATTTGATGCCACTCTTTCTTACATATTAATATTTATTGAGTAATCACCGTATACTTAACATGGTACTAGTCACTTAAGAGTTCTCAAGAAAAAGTGAAGCATAGTTCCTGGCTTTGACCAAATGCATTTTTGCTTACGTGGAGCTTGCTGTAATGGGTTTGAAAACTAAGACTACTTTCGATAACTTCTCCCAATCTTGTTAAACATCTGTTTATTCATATTAAAGTGCTCTTTTCTCTTTGTGTAACCATGTTTTGCATTGATGTCATATTATTCAGACAAACTGAGAACTATTTATACCTATAATCGTTAGAACAACAATGTCTACAATGTTTTAATCGTTGTCAGTCCTGGGCACAAACTTTATATGCATTATCTACTTTCACAACAAATTTGTGTTATAGGTGTTATCATTATCTGCATATGAAGTTGCAAAAATCAAGGCTGAGAGAGGTTAAGGAACTTACACAGTTGCCAAGGTAGTAGTGTAGCCAGGATTAGTCTGGCTCTGTGGCCTTTGTTCTTAATGACTGTTCTTTTTTGCTACATACCGCAGTGTGTATTAGAATGAACTTAAGTTCTGGGAGCCTCAGTTTACACATGTGTAAAATTAAAACAATACCTACATCTTGGAATTGCTATGAAGAATAAGAGAAATTTAAAAATGTAAAGCCATTTACACAAGTCTGGTACATACTAAGAGGTCAATTAATACTAATTTTTTAAAAAAAAATGTGTAAGTGGTACTTTATTATGAAAGCATACTCTTGAGGCTAGTATTGTTTCACATAACTCATAATATCAAATTTGGGTTGTATGTTAAGTAAACTACAGACACAACTCAGGAAACAAGAAAAAATCTTGGAATTGCTTGCATTTCCTAGAAAGTGTTTTGGTTATTAATGCTTCTGTACAGCAGAGATCTCCATTAGAGTGAAAGGAGGATTAACCATATCAGCCTGAAGCCATCTTGATTAATTTGAGAATTGTTGGCCAGTAGACAGTTTTCATGTTTTCTTACCAATATTACTACAATTTAATTAACAAGTTACTATCAATTTAAGATTTTTTAAAAGACATTTATATTTTAAGGTCATATTACCAAGAGATCATTTACTAATATAAAAAAATGGGTATTTGGGGGTGTCTCTTCTTTAGGGCATCAACCTGAGTGGGGGACAGAGGCAGAGAATCTGTGTGGCACGCGCGCTGTATCAAAACACCAACATTGTCTTTTTGGTAAGAATATGGCCTTCCCTTTTATTTCTATTTCATTCTTCCATCTGGACAAACGAATCTTTAAAAAGATAAGACAAGGCTGGGCGCGGTGGCTCACGCCTGTAATCCCAGCACTTTGGGAGGCTGAGGGGGGCGGATCACGAAGTCAGGAGGTCGAGACCATCCTGGCTGACACGGTGAAACCCCGTCTCTACTAAAAATACAAACAATTAGCCGAGTGTGGTGGCGGGCACCTGTAGTCCCAGCTACTTGGGAGGCTGAGGCAGGAGAATGGCGTGAACACAGGAAGCAGAGCTTTCAGTGAGCCGAGATCATGCCACTGCACTCCAGCCTGGGCAATAGAGTGAGACTCCCTCTCAAAATGGTTTAATTTGTGAAATCATAAAGTATATAGAGGAAATAAATCCTTGCAGTACAGATCAGTAGATCAGTAGAAGAGCAACATATCTTGAGAGTTGGGAGGATCCAGATTGGTGTCCACAAGACTGAGATGCCCTAGTGGTTGTTTATCTGCGTTTCTTAACCAGGTGAGGATTTGGATAGTATTGGATGAACGAGGCAGGATCATAAGTCCTCTTATTTATATTTGATGGCAAAGAAAAAAAAGCCAGAAAATATACTCTTGGTAGGCATAGGGCTAAGTAAGCCTAGTACCCCATTCCAGTGCTGTGCAACTCGGGCTGTGGATAAGCTCTATCTGTGATACTCCCTACAACTGTAGAAATCTTGGTTCTGCTCTAGACCTGTGGCATAATCTGTAAAGGTAGAATCTAAAATTTATGTCTTTAAAAACTCCATGAATGATTTTCATGATATCCATCTTGGACTAATAATTTATTTCTACCTGTGGATCTAGAAATACAATTTGATGGTTATGTTGATTACAATTTTGCTCTATTTTGGTCTCTCCAGTAGGAGGGACCTAAAATAGCTTACAAGTAGACAACGGGGAGATGCTGGCAGAGTATGTAAATGCATCCCTGCCTTCTCCTTCTGCACAATTATTAACCACTTATAAATCCGGTTCCCAGAACATGTTTAGAGTCTTCACTCCATCTAATCTCTAGAGCCTCTTCAAAAAGTAAGTTGGTTTTGGAGTTTTCTACTGAATTTGGATCTGTTATTGGGGATGGTAGAAGAATTTGGACATACTAAGTCATCTGCCTAAGAATACCTGTCTCCAAAGTTATTCCCCCAAAAAACCTCAAAACACCATGAAAGTCATTGCAGGATCTAACAATAGCCTATGTAATTGTACTTTTTTGGTTTTCTTTTTTTTTGGAGACGGACTCTTCCTCTGTCGCCCAGGCTGGACTGCAGTGGCACCATCTCAGCTCACTGCAACCTCCACCTTGCAAGTTCAAGTAATTCTCCCACCTTAGCCTCCTGAGTAGCTGGGATTACAGGTGCATGTCACCACACTTGGCTATTTTTTTTTAATTTTTAGTAGAGACGGGGTTTCACCATGTTGGTCAGGCTGGTCTCGAACTCCTGACCCCAAGTGATCTGCCCGCCTTGGCCTCCCAAAGTGCTGGTATTGCAGGTGTGAGCCACCACGCCCAGCCGTAAATACTTTTTACAATAATGGATGGATCCACAACTAGAAATGACTTCTTGAACCTTGGGATCAATTACTGACTGAGCCTGAGGGACTGCCTTGGAAATCTGAAAGGGACTGAGGTCCCCTGGGTGTAGCTTTCTTCCTCAGTTCATTTTACTGCCTGCTGCGATTCAATGACTCCAACTTACTTCAATTCTAGAATCATGGAAATCAAAGAAGTTGTAGGGCTAAATTATTGTCAATTCCTACCCTTTCATTGCAGGATGACTTTTAGCATCAACTCTAACAGCTTCTTGATGACTCTCCCTGAAGATACATTGCTTACCTTTAAGGCAGCTTTTCCTGGTTGGACAATATATAAATTTTCTGTTACTGCTATAAAATATTGCCATAATTGGTGACTTAATCCCTTCTGAGGAAGGGAACAGTCAATATCCTTGCTTTTTCCAGCATTTACAAGCTGCCTACATTCTTTGTCTCATGCCTGCCTTCCTCCACCTTTGAAGCCAGTAACATGATGTCTCTCTGACTATTTTTACATAGTCACGTCTTCCTCTCTTCACAGCGGGGAGAGCTTTCTGCTTTTAAGGATGCATATAGTTAGTTTAAGCCTGTCTGGATAATCTCCTCATCTCAAGGTCTCTAGTCTTAATTACATCTGCAAAATCCTGCTGGACATATAAGGTAACACAGCCACAGGTTCTGGGGATTAGGACCTGGGCATCTTTGGGGTCCATTATTCTTCCTACTACAGACAGCTCTCATTTTTGGAAAGTTATTATGGTATTGAGATCTGCTTCTGAGTACTGTCTGTTCAGCCTGCACTCTACTTCTGCAGCAAAATATATATATTTTATATATATAATATATATTATATATATTTTAATATATATATAAAATATATATATTTTAACATTCTAATATTAGTGTCATAACTTGTCTAAATTTACATTTCTCTAGGCCAAGCAAGCATAGTATTTTCAATTCTTTCACAAATAACATATTTTTGTTTTGTTTTGTTTTGTTTTGTTTTGTTTTTTTGAGGCGGAGTCTGGCTTTCTTAATCCCTGATGTATAGTGTTTATAAGTGTCCCTTTGAAAAAATCTGTGCTAGATGCACACTGATCAGCTTAGATAGCCTTAAAACCATTGGATCTTACGATCTTGGTCTTATTACTCCATTGCAACCTACTGAAAAACATTTTAGCGGCAATGGAATACTGTTGATGTGTTTTAAAAATTTCTCAAAAATAATAATATCTCACACTTCCATTGTTTAAAAATTCACAAGGTACAGTATTATCCCATTTGATTCCCATCACAGTGCTGAGAGAGGGTAGATGGTATCCTCAAGCTAAATGCGGAAACTTATCCAAGGACTGATGGCTAGTGAATTACAGAGTTTGGGCTAGAAATGCATGTCTTTTGAGATTGGCTTTCTAATCAGCAAAGATTCTCTGGTATTTTCTGAAATTATTGCTGTATTTTCCTTTTCTCTCCTTTTTTTTTTTTTACCCTTTCTTCTTTACTCGCTCACTCCCTGTTATCCTTTCTTTATTCCTCCCTCCCTTTCTTCTTTCCTCCTTTCTATCTATTAATATTCAGTGAATATCCCCAATGCCATCTGTTGTGCTGGCTAAAGAAAATAGAATTGAGAAAAAGGCATTACTTATATCGTTAAGAATTTTACTTGTACATGTCACTTGAATAGTTTCACATTTTGCTGTAAATAAACTTTTATCATGTTAGCCTTGACGCAGCATACAAGTTAGATGAAAATGTCTTAATTATGTATCAAAAATATTATTTTTGGAAACTTCATTGTGCAAGTGTGCTGTATCAATGAATATATTAAATTATTTCCAAAAATACATCCGTACAAAGAATATACTATTTAAGCACATTTATTGAATATAAAAGAGAATGTATTAATGAAAACTGTACATATGTATATTAGAATAAATAATATAAGCTTGAGAACAAAGAATTGACCATTCATTGAATTGGCCATTTGGCAAATTATCTTGCTTTCTTTAAAGGAAGTATTTCCCCATAATCTTATTTTATACATTGAATCTGGAGACGTGATTCTCAAGCCATTAAGCCTCAACTTTTGTTAAGTTGTATAAAAGGTTGTATTTGACAGAAAACACTATGAATCCCCACCATGTGGGGCATGACATATAAATGATATGGCATATAAATGATAGTTCTGTGACCTAGGCATGATTCTAAGTACTTTATACACATTAGCTCACTTAATTCTCATAATAACTCTCTTAGGTTTGACGTTGTTGTTGTTATTACTATTGTTATTGTTACTACTGCTATTCACAGATGAACGTACTGAGGCTTTGGGGGATAACTTATCCAACATCACACAGATAGTAACAGTGAAGCAGGGATAGAAAGTCAGGTGGCCGGATTCCAGAGCTTGTGTTCTCAGTCACCACACTCTTCCTTATTAAGAGATGCTTGGAAGACGCTAAGCTCTCACTGTGATACATTGAAGGGGTAAGCACAATATTAATCCACCATGGCTTTATTTATAAGAAAATAATAATAAAACAACACTTTTGAAATGATTTACAGACTTTTACTACATTATTTTGTTGCATCTTTGCAGCAATCCAAGGTGCTTTCTGTCAGGCCTCTTTATTATCCCCATTTTACAAAAGAAGTGACTGAGTTTGAAACATTGGCCAGCCTCCAAGAGTGGTCATAACTACAATGTGGACCTTTTAATTTAGAGATAATATACTTTCAATTATGCCCTACTAACTTCTAATATGTAAAATCAGAATTTAGGCTAGGTGCGGTGGCTCATGCCTGTAATCCTAGCACTTTGGGAGGCTGAGGCAGGCAGATCAGTTGAGATCAGGAGTTCGAAACCAGCCTGGCCAACATGATGAAACCCCATCTCTACTAAAAATACAAAAAAATTAGCCAGGCATGGTGGCATGTTCCTGTAATCCCAGTAAGTTGGGAAACTGAGGCAGTTTCCCTCTGTTTCCCAACTTACTGGGAAGCATTGCTTGAACCCAGGAGGCAGAGGTTGCAGTGAGCCAAGATAATGCCATTGCACTCCAACCTGGGTGACAGAGCGAGACTCCGTCTCAAAATAAATAAATAAATAAATAAATAAATAAATCAGAATTTTGTGGACAGTCACATTGCGTTATTACAAAAATTTATTTTTAATTCATGTCTTATTTTTACTGTGAAAAATTCCCAGGAAGAATCATTTGGGATAGTTTGGTCTACATCACAGATTATTCTTGGAGTTTTAATGGAATCAGAAGCAGAAAGTTATTTCAAAGGCAATCAGATTCCTCCTGTGAAAATCATCTGCTTTCCTAAAACCAATAATTTGCTGATATCAAGATTTGCTAAATCTTGATAATTATATCCTTGCTGCATTGTTGGTGATGGAAATGGAGACACTTTTGTCAGTGTAATCTTGATATTTTTCCATTGCTGTGGAGATATCACTTTCTATTGGTACTTTGACTTTCATTTTTAAGTAATTGCAAAGTTACATTATAACACCTATGTTTAAAAATTTTTATGTATTAGTGGTAGAATTTTCTATCAGTTATCAAAATCTAATAATTTTAAAATTCAAGTAAGAATATTTTTTTCTTGTTATTAAAGGAGCTAAATGACAAATAAGGAGCTAGTGTCTGTGATGATTTTGAAAAGCAACTCACTGGGCAGTTGAAAGCCAGTTCCTATACAAAGTACTTATTGTAACATTTCAGAAATAATTGATGTACATTAAGATGATCCAGAGGGTCTGAAAGATTTGAAATATTTCCCATGTCATCCAAAGAAATTTCAGGACAATCAAGATAATTGTGTTTTTTCTATAAAAGTCATTTGAGGACACTGATTATATCACCCATTTATTCACAATTATAATATCCAGCAGACTGATTTTTTAAAGGCTCTTATAATTCTTAATCACCCTTTAACTATCAAAATGCTTTGTTAATATTTCTTTTGTATGAGGCTTCTCCTAAATCCTTTAATAAGGTCACATTGCTTATAGTTTCTAGCTATACAGACAAATTGATGGAAAGTTGAAAAATTACTGAGCTAATCATATGACAACCTATCATGATTATACATAAATGTATTCTAACTTCCAAACTTCAGTTTCTATCTAAATAGAAATTACTTTGTTTTTCATTATTCAGATTATTAAGCAATGCGATCTATCTGTAGAGAGACTGTGATTGTGCTCAATTGAAAATTTTGCAGGATTGTAATTTCTAAATATCTCAACATGTAGCCTGCGGGTAGTAGCATGAGAAACCAGCTACTTCTTTCTTGGGCCCATAAGAGAAAGGAGAAGTTTATTTGCATATTACATATTGGAGAAGCAACAAAGAAAGAAGGGTAATGAAGAAGACATTTATGAACTTTTTTTCCCACTGTTCTGATAACTCTTCCCAGTTCTTTACCTGAAACCTCCACCATTCTTTACTGCTTTATCCCTTCAGTGCTCCCT
The DNA here is from genome assembly GCF_000951045.1 of Mandrillus leucophaeus. Lineage (NCBI taxonomy): Eukaryota > Metazoa > Chordata > Mammalia > Primates > Cercopithecidae > Mandrillus > Mandrillus leucophaeus. Next base: position 278,916 of record NW_012110008.1, on the reverse strand, counting down.
CAGTTTCCTTCATTCCTTGCCATCCCTGGTCCTTATAAGGGGTGATTATATTTCTGTTGCAGCCTCCTCCCTTCAGGTCACTTTGCTTTCTAATTCATAGTTTTGAGGATACATTCCAGTTTTCTTCAGTTGTTTCTAGCTGTCCTCTTTTAAAGATCCAAAAAGGTGAAACATGTAGTTTGATGCTCTATATAACATTTTAGGAATGAACTATATATGAAAATAATTTATAGTGATATCATCAACAAAAAAAGAAAATTAATGTAATTTCTTAAATTATTTTCTAAATATCTAATCACTTGGTGGATGAAAACATTCTCCCTAGAACAATTGTCGTCAGGTAAGTGTTAGGCATGCTATTCTTATATATAATAATAATAGCTAACAATGTCAATTATATACCCAGTACCATACTAAGCATTTCGTGTATATTACCTCATTTAATTCTGAAAATATCCCCATTAAGTAAGCCCTGTTGTGATCCAGTTAACATTTTCTTTTTTCTTTCTTTTGAGACAGAGTCTCGTTCTGTCACCAGGCTGGAGTGCAGTGGCGCAATCTCGGCTCACTGCAACCTCTTTCTCCTGAGTTCAGTGGATTCTCCGGTCTCAACCTCCCAAGTAGCTGGGATTACAAGCCCACGCCACCATGCCCGGCTAATTTTTGTGTTTTTAGTGGAGACAGGGCTTCACCATGTTGGCCGGGCTGTTCTCAAACTCCGGACCTCAGGTGATCTGCCTGCCTTCGCCTCCCAAAGTGCTGGGATTAGAGGCATGAGCCACTGTGCCCAGCCCAATTAACATTTTCTATACCTATTTTTATTATCTAGAATTCAAGTACTATTATCTTTTCATTCTTTGTTTTGCTCTATTATTATAGATTGCTGAGTAATACAGTTTTTAACTTGCAGATTCAATAAGAATTCAAAACATTTTGAATAGTGTTATTTACTTTTAAAATAATTATACAAAGTCTGTTTTGCTTTTCACCTGCAGGCACTTCTAACTTTATTTCATTGTTGGTTTGTTTTTCTCCTGCCTCTTTTTTGTTTTATTTTAATTTTTATTTTAGGTTGAGAGGTACATGTGCAGGTTTGATATACAAACTGTGTGTATGGGGGTTTGGTGTACCGATTATTTTGTCACCCAGGTAATAAGCATGGTACCTGACAGGTAGTTTTTCGTTATCTTTTTTTAAATAAATAAGATCCGGGGGGTGATTTGCCCTTAGTTATTTGTATTACTACTTTCGAGAGGAATTGAGTTATGTAAAAAGTATAGAAAACGTCCACCTTTCCTTCATTTTACTGGTTGCAGGATGATCCATTCTCAGCCCTGGACATTCACTTGAGTGATCACCTAATGCAGGAGGGAATTTTGAAATTCCTGCAAGATGACAAAAGGACACTCGTTCTTGTGACTCACAAATTACAGTATCTGACGCACGCTGACTGGGTAAGAGTTTAGAAGAGAATTTTGCTCATTTTTATATTATAGTCATATAAATGAATAGAGAGAGTAAAAAATGCTTTCTGAAATAAAAGTAATTAAATCATTTTGCCAATCAAGGCTTTTTGTCACATTTCTGGGAATATCCGCTTTCCTTAGATCATAGCCATGAAAGATGGAAGTGTCCTAAGAGAAGGAACTTTGAAGGACATTCAAACCAAAGATGTTGAGCTTTATGAACACTGGAAAACACTTATGAATCGGCAAGATCAAGAATTAGAAAAGGTAAGTGCTCATAGTTCAGAAGAGTTCAGAGTCCAATTCAGAAGAGTTAGAAATTTACTAAGCATGACTAAGAATGCTGTTTTTAAAATTACCATTTAATGCTTGGTAATATACTGGTCTTTATCTGAAATCCAAAGCAATTGTATCTTTACATATTATTGATGAACAGGCTACTTTGAACCTATGAAATTCTAATGCTATCTTTGGATGAGGCGCTGTCAGGTTTTGAGAGAGTGTTTGAATTTCAACTATAGTGCAATTATATGTGTGTTTAAAACTTAGACAAACTACTTACTGAAGCACGGCATTTCCTTATTTTTGCTTCTTTTTATCTCATTTTTCTCATCTGTAAAATTAGAACTATTTTCACTAACCACTTACAAATAGAGGGTCATGGGAAAGTCAAAAGCCAAGGTGATCTGGAAGGAAGAGCTCTGAGTAGTGGGCAAAGTTGTAAGGCATGTCTGGGATAAGGCTTCTGGGGTGAAAGAAGGTAATCAGAAGGAAATAAAAATAAAATTTGACATTTGTATGTTTTTTTTAAAGTCCAGAAGCCCTTTTTACATGATCTGTTTTAATTCTCACCAACTCCTGACAAATAAGCAAAGAAAATATTACCTTACTTAGACAGATGAGAAAGCTGAGGCTCAGAGAAGTTAAGTAACTTGCCTAAAGTTGTACAGCGTATATAATAAGTGGTACCAATGGGATTTAAACATAAGTGTGTATCCGGTGTAATTGCACCATAATGTTATGGATGATGTAAGTATAACATGGAATGAGGTGATCACAGAGTTGGATACCAGATTGAGTACAACAAAAGAGGAAACACTTTTGATCAACAAGTGAAATTGTAAATTAAATTTGCAAATTTTTGAAATGTTTTGCTCTTGATTTGGGAGTACAAAGTGTCCAGCACTTAGTATTCTTAGCCAGGAATGAGCATTTACAAAATGAAATATTTGTACCAGTGAATTTCTTTAAAATATTAGGAAATTTAAACATACTATTTTAGAAAAGAAAATAAAGGATCTGTCTCCATAGAGTGAGGAAGATACAAAGTCAGATAAATCCTAGAATTTCTCTACCTTCTTTGGATTTGCTAAAGCTCTCAAAAGCAAACCACACAAAGAAGAAAAGATATATGCAAAAATATAAAGGCAGAACAGGACAAATCACAGAATCATTGAAATGAGGATGTTTGGGGGGGGAAAAAAAGCAATAAACCAACAAAAACCTCCAAAACATTATGAGGTACAGTCGACAAGTGCCCGCTTAGCAATTGTGCTATGGGAAGCTTAATTCTAAACGTACCGGGGATAACTCCAAATGACATTTTTTTCAGCGATCTAAATGCCAGGGACAAAAGAAGATGACGTAAACTTAAGGAGTGGGACAATTTATGGTTTACTTTGGAAAGAACAGCTGGAAAATAAAGAGAGCTGTTGGCTCAATATTATAGTAATACTGTTAAGCAAGCCAGGAAGAAAGTCCATTAAGTTGTATTTAGAAATGAAGTGATCACTTGAGATAGCATAGCTGTATAATTAAAGACACATTACAGGGTTATGTATGAACTGAAGGAGGTAAGGAGCAAGTTAGGGTATGGACAGGGTAAATCCAGTTACGAGGTAGAATGGCAGCCCGTAGAAGCCGGAATGAATCACGCACCTGCCCAGAATCCTTATCTCAGGATGGAGGGAGATTACTGCCACATAGCAAAAGGCAGGCACCTGAATTCATCTGCAACCAGAGAGAATCACACTGCGAACAAGACCACTACAATACCTTGGGGAAGTTTTTGTACAAACAGCTTTCTGTTTAGTTGTTATAGGACAGGACAGGGTGTTTTCTATCAACCTGGGCCAATTTTGCCTCCTAGAGGACATTTGGCAATATTTGGAGACATTTTTGGTTGTCACAACTTGGGGGAGTAAGGGGGAAGGGGGCGGGGATGCTATTAGCATCTAGTGTGCTCAACATTCTGCAATGCTCAGGGCAGACCCCTCAACAATGAGTTGTCCAGCTCAAGCAAGTGGAGAAGGAAGGTGAAACCGAAGGATGCACAAAATTTCCTAGTGCAGTGCTTGAAAAAGAGCTGTCAGTTTAAGGATTAAGGGGTAAACGGGAAAGAATATAACGAAAAGATAATAATGAAAACTACAAAGGAGAGGAAGTTAACACTTTTAGCTGATTTAAATATAGCTTAAATGACATGAACCATTATCTTCTTAATGCTGTTAAGCAGAATAAACTGGTATTATTTAACACTCCTTTAACACTCCTCACTTTCCTCTCTACTGTCCTCACCTGGCCTGGCCCAGTGAATATTTAGTGGATAGATGAAACTAAATTTTTATTTACTTAGTCCAAGTATCAACACTATTTAAAACATTTAACCTGGCTGGGCACGGTGGCTCATACCTGTAATCCCAGCACTTTGGGAAGCCGAGGCGGGAGGATCACGAGGTCAGGAAATCAAGACCATCCTGGCTAACACAGTGAAACCCCGTCTCTACTAAAAATACAAAAAATTAGCCGGGCGTGGTGGCGGATGCCTGTAGTCCCAGCTACTTGGGATGGCGGGCGCCTGTAGTCCCAGCTACTCGGGAGGCTGAGGCAGGAGAATGGCGTTAAGTAAACCCGGGAGGCGGAGCTTGCAGTGAGCCTAGATTGCGCCACTACACTCTAGCCTGGGCGACAGAGCGCGACTCCGTTTCAAAAAAGAAAACAAAAACAAAAACAAACAAACAAAGCAAAAAACAAACCAAAACAAAAACAAAAAAAATTTAACCTATAATGAGCTTAATATGAACATTTACTCTTAGGAAAAAATGCTTTAAAGTTTGTTTGGGCTTTTCGTCTGTTTGTTTATTTGTTTTTTTAATGTCTCCAAGATCTTAAACCTTTTGGTCACAGCATGGGGAATCGAACTGGAATCAAATCTACTTTTCAATATGAAGGTTTATTTTGTTTCATTATATGATATGCACAAGTCAGGGATCCTCTTTAATTTTGTGTTTAATTTAGCTTCATTTATAAATGTTGGTCTTCGTATCATTATGCAAAATTTAAAACTGGGGTCAAACTGTCTCTTTAAAAATGGGATTCTGGAGACATTTTTGTTTTCACTCTTTTAACCAAAAATCTGAAGTAGTAGAACCCTCTAGAATAGCAAGTTTCCTAAATTAGACATGTTGTATGAGGCCAAAAAAAAATCAACCAAGGTCATTACCTAGCAAATGATCACAAAAGATTTATTGGTTTATTGATGTAACAGCAAAACTGCGTAATTTTTTTTTCTTTGTGTTGGCATATACAGGAAGCTCCCAATTTACCATAGATTCCAAAAGTTTATGGGTTAGTTGTTTGGAATTCAGAATGCATTTCCCCACAGAAAAGGGGAAATGGTTGGTTTTCCAGAATAGCCGGTAGAACCTGATTTAACCCACAATGTAACTGAACTGGTACTACTACCGCAGTCCTGAGGTCGGGGGAGCTGGTGTGTTGGAAGCCAGGGCATGGAGAAAATGAAATGATTCTCCCCTTCTTAACTACGGGATAAAGTTCACAGCAATTCTTTAAAATCTGCAAAGTTTGTTTTTGGCACATTTCCCTTCTCTTTCTGCATATTTTCTCCTCCTAGACCTTTCTCTTACACTGCTAGGCACCTAGAATCCTCATTGCCTATATTCTTCAAATTTCTCTACCTTCTTTCAGATCCTATTGAATTCCTATTCTTTTGTGCAGCTCCCTTAGTAAGATGCTAAAGAAACTCATTCTGATTTAATAATTCACAATAGTGGATGGCTGACAGCAGTTTAACCAACTTGGAACCATGTAGTCTTTTGAAGGAAGATATGTATTAACATGAATGAATCCTTAGTTAGAAAAATTACAAGGATAGTCCGAAGGTGATGTAAAAATAAGTAGCAGTGGTAGAACTATGCTTTAGGGCTCAGGGAGATACCACCCTGCTTCTGGAGTCAGTTGCATCTCATTCTTGCTTTTCCTGGCCTCGTGTGCTGCCCCACAGCCTTGGGCACTGCAGCACTTCCTGCAAGTCTAAGGCTCTGCCCCCACAGCTGCTTCTGTAACAGGAGTTGTGGATCTCCAGAGTGAGCACAGAACCCCTGAGACTGGTAAAGGTAACTAACCATTTACACATGTGAGTCATTCATTGATGAGTCACAACCTACTGGTGTTAGCTCCTTGCATGATAGTATAATGTTTACTGTAGGATATGGAAGCTGATCAAACTACTTTAGAGAGGAAAACTCTCCGAAGGGCCATGTATTCAAGAGAAGCCAAAGCCCAAATGGAGGACGAAGATGAAGGTAGATCTTTTTACTTTTATCTGGAACATTCTAACGGGGTAACAGTATGTGAGCATTTTTTAATGTGTGAGTGTCTCCATGAGGAATAATAAGCCCGTTTGCAAGGGAAAAAGTTAAATCAAATAATACCGAAAATGGAAACAATAGGAGTCAAGGAAAGGTGGATGTAATCCATCAACAGTCATCTTGAGGGGCTCCACAGAATGTGTCTTACTACAGTTGTTATGTCTGAGAAAGACTTGAAAGGAAATGGCAGTGGATTGTAAATAGATCTAGACGTTTGTTCAGAAAAATTGAAATTGTCTAGTATGATGACCAAATCTACTTAAGAAAATTTTAATCCTTCAGAAATAAGTAATAAAGGGGAAATATGGCATTTTGAAGTAGCTATATTTGATTCATTCAGTTCATCTTCGTGAGGTTTTCATGACAATATAGCCATGAAGGATAACAAAATTAGAATGCCATTTGTTATGTTTCAGTTTTCTGGATCTGATAAGGTACACTGGGGAAAAAAGATTGACTGGAAATGTGAGGAATGAGATGAAATAATTACACTGCTTTGACATTCATTGCCAAGAACGTTGTGAGATAAACCACCTTTTAAGTCAATAGAATAAATGCATTATGCCCCATTTCCCTTTGTAATTTTTGCTTATGCCTGCATTTCTACCAACCAATTAAAAAAACGGAGAAAATGTTCATTTCAAGCCAAATAGCACCAAAATGTGCTACTTTTGTATTTCTGTGTTTCAACAAATATTCATTGAGTGAATGAATTAATGAATGAAGGCTAAATTTACTTTCAATTTCTATGATTAAAAATGTTCTTAAAGAATTTTTGGTGCTGTAAACAGACATCAGCTTCTAGAATTCTAAACAAATTATTTCTAATGTGCTACAAGAGTGGAGTTGTACCCAATTACTCTGTTCAGTGTTTCAGTGGGGATGCTAACTGTGCCCTTGGCTTGCTGTGTTAATGCACACCCTCAGGTATAAAATAAGGTAATAGCGCTTTGCTTATACGGTAAAGGAAGTAATGTATGTGGAAGAGCCAATTACGGTACATCTTACTTATTAGTTTCTTGCTCTAGGTCCTATCAGAATGCTCAAGCCAACAGTAGGGGAAGAAAAGAAGTAGAGGATACTTTCTTTCTCTTAAGAGACTTGGAGTTGCACATATTGTTTCTGCTTGATTACTATTGACTCGGTCATTGGTTGGAAAGATTAAATACTAGGAATGTGAGGAAATGCTGTCTTTAGCTGGGCAGCCATGGGTAACTTTAAATTTCAATCAATATAGAAGCAAAGAATGGGTATTGGGGAGACAGGAAGCAAAGTGTAAGTGTCCACCTCTTTGATCATGCAAATTTCTAGTCTGTTCTTCTCACACAAAGGACACACCCTGCCAAAGGGGAGACCATCTGAGACATAGTCATTTACTGCATCCAGCTCAAATATCAGGATCTTTGGTGATGCTCAGTCTCCTCATCATAAACATATTTGGATCTCTGTGGTCTAATAACCTAAAAAGTAAAGACAAGTCCTTCCTCCCCACAACGTGACATGTATATGGTATAGCAGTGAAGTACATACGGGATAACTTTAATGAATAAAGTTCCTCTGGAAAAGCAAAGGATGGGAAGCACAGTCACTGGACCATAGAAATCATTACATTTTGATTGTCGGGAAATGCAAAACCTGCTTTAGCAGTGGAGTCATCCTTAAGGAAACCCATCTTGGAGTTTCTAGATGGTTTAAACATCTGAGAGGAATTCCCAGACCATTATCCTTTGTGTTCCCTGGCTTTGCCCACTGTAAGGTTCCTCCCTGGGGCCATAAAGTAGGCATGGAGTGTGCCCTCTTGTGCTATGCACAGATTTCAGAGCCTATTCCCTCCTGGTGCAGCTTTATAAATTCAGAAATTTGCAGGTCAAAATATTGTAGATGTTTGTAAGCCAGGTATGTGGTTTTTGTTGGCAACACAATTCCTTCAATAACTTAGTAAGTTTCTTCCAATTTGATGTGCAGTATATCAGCAAATAGTCTCATCCAGACATAGATTTTATGTTTGTTACTCATTCATTCACTCATTTTTCACCTATTTTCAGAAAGAAATGAGGTTTGCCCTGCTAAAAGCATTTAAAACTTCATTACTAATGCTTACATTTTTATAAATGTATAATGCCTACATTTTTATAAATGTATGGAAAAGTTCCCTTTCCAGAGGAACTTTATTCATTAAAGTTATCCTGTATGTACTTCACTGCTATACTATATACATATCAGGTTATGGGGAGGAAGGGCTTGTCTTTACTTTTTAGGTTATTAGACCACAGGGATCCAAATATGTTTATGCATGAATGTTTATATACTATTTGTGGAGCAATAAAAATTATATCCATCTGGTGCCCATCTGAAGCTTAAACAAAAGTTTTTGTATGTAGAGGAAGAAGAGGAGGAAGATGAGGATGATAACATGTCCACCGTAATGAGGCTCAGGACTAAAATGCCATGGAAAACCTGCTGGCGCTACCTGACATCTGGAGGATTCTTCCTGCTCATCCTGATGATTTTCTCTAAGCTTTTGAAGCATTCAGTCATTGTAGCTATAGACTATTGGCTGGCCACATGGACATCGGAGTACAGTATAAACAATACTGGAAAAGCTGATCAGGTACAATTAGTTTGGTTTTGTTTTTAAATCATCAAGGAAATATTGAGATTAACAGTGATACCTTCTTATCTAGTTAGATGCTTATATCCCAAATGCCATAGGACTTCTGTGATAATTTAATAAGTTAATACTTACAACAGGACCTGAAATAGAACAAACTATCAAACATGTTAAAACAGAAGGTATTATTAATACTTTTAAAGTTTATCATATGAAATATTTAAATATAATGCTTAGACTTATATTCAAGGGAGTTATATGCCTATATTTTTATGTATTTTATACATATATACGCACAAACCTAGGACCTTTTTGTATTTGTTCTTATGGTATTTGATGTTAACTACCTACATCAGTGCATTAGCCGGTCATTTTGAGACTAGGAATGAGAAAAGTGAGCTCTACAACATAGAAAGCCAAGAATATGCCCCAAACCTGAAAACAAACTCTTTCTCTTCATCTGCTTTTAAGCAAGCCCTGAAAGAGAGTGAAAGGAGCAGGTGGAGGGACACTACCCTGGGCCTCAAAAAATTGCATTCCTTCAACCGTCTAAATGCATGCAAAATGATGAAGTCAACAATCTTGTCTGATATTGACATTTGGTTTTCTAGTAAGAAAGAACTCCAGGCCGGGCACAGTGGCTCATGCCTGCAATCCCAGCACTTTGGGAGGCGAAGGTGGGCAGATCACCTGAGGCTGGGAATTCGAGACCAGCCTGACCAACATGGAGAAACCCTGTCTCTACTGAAAATATAAAATTAGCCGGGTATAGTGGCGCATGCCTGTAATCCCAGCTACCAGGGAAGCTGTGGCAGGAGAATCGCTTGAACCCAGGAGGTGGAGGTTGCGGTGAGCCGAGATCATGCCATTGCACTCCAGCCTGGGCAACAAGAGCAAAACTCCATAAAAAAAAAGAAAAAGGAAGAAAGAAAGAAGGAAGGAAGGAAG
>NW_012110008.1:267480-269143 GCF_000951045.1 Mandrillus leucophaeus | reverse complement strand
AGAAAGAGAGAGAGAGAGAGAAAGAGAGAAGGAAGGAAGAGAAGGAAGGGAAGGAAGGGAAAGAAAAGAAAGAACTCCATTGATATTTTCCTATGTGCTTTTTGTATTGGTTGCTTTTTAGACCTACTATGTGGCTGGCTTTAGCATACTTTGTGGAGCAGGCATTTTCCTTTGCCTTGTTACATCCCTCACTGTAGAATGGATGGGTCTCACAGCTGCCAAAAATCTTCACCACAACCTTCTCAATAAGATAATCCTTGGACCAATAAGGTAAAACAGTGGTTATTTCTCACTCCCACACCTTAAATAATAAAAACATGCATTTTTCAATTTAAGCGAAACGTGAAAGTTTGAAGAATTTCTTTAGTCCTTGAGCAAATGAATAGGGAGCTTCTCATTTTCATGACCCTAAGATGCCCATTAGCAATGCCCAGGTTCCAAATAGTTTAGTATTATCATATACTTCCATCTGTTTATTGCCTAGGTTTTTTGATACCACACCCCTGGGACTGATTCTCAATCGCTTTTCAGCTGATACTAATATCATTGATCAGGTGAGTAACTGGGTTACTTGCAAGTTCAAAAATTAGTTTCGCAATGTAAGGTAAATAGCATTTTAAGATAAAACATAATCCCTATTAACAATAGAGGATTGCCAAAATTTAAATAAAGTCCTACTTGTATTAATATCAATATTATACATGCAAATGATATCTAGAATGAAATATTAAAGAAAAATCTTAACTCAGACTAATTTGTACATGTAGAAGAAGGTACTTGGAGAACTATCATGAAGTAAAGAGAAATAGTAAAGAATGATTGAACGTTAAAAATTTAGATTATAAAAAAATTGTTTTGGTTAGTGTCGTATCAGCATTCACAGTATAAAGTTCTTAAAAGTTTAGTATCCATGCAGAATTTATCTCAGAAGTGAAGGATGGGATGCCAAACTGTCTTAAAGTCCTTTTCTTTTATTAGATTGGTTCCTGAAGCTTCAGATGATGTGATACTTTAGGAAAAATTCCAAGAATGCCCAGTTTAGCCTAAGATCCTTAGGAATCTAAAAGTTTGTTTGAAATAAAAGACATCAAACTCTGAAATTATATCACTCTAAAAGTGGAACCCTTTGGATGACTGAGAAAGGAATTCGTCAAATCCGGCCCTTGCCTTTTCTGACTTTCCAGAGTAGCATTAGGAACACTGAAATGGCCCTCAATTTAGAAAGAGGGTTGATGCATGCAGCTGACTGCAGAGTATGTTGAGAAGTTTTGATGTTTTCATGGCATTGGTATTAGGTCAGACTGCACCTAAAACCTTTCCAAGGAATACATGTTGGAAAAGAAGAAATGAAACACTCATTATTTAGAAGATGAAATGATTGTTACTTAGAGAATTCAGAATAATTAGTAAAATAAGTTGCCAATTAGAAAAGTCAGCAGAGTATCTACATAAGATATATCATATGAAAAGCAGCAACTTCCTCTACACCAATTTAAGAAAATAGTGAAAAACAAACAGAACAGAGTCCTCAGAAATAATACCACACGTCTACAGCCATCTGATCTTTGATAAACCTGAGAAAAACAAGAAATGGGGAAAGGATTCCCTATTTAATAAGTGGTGCTGGGAAAATTGGCTAGCCATAAGTAGAAAGCTGAAACTG
>NW_012110008.1:231771-266470 GCF_000951045.1 Mandrillus leucophaeus | reverse complement strand
AGGGATTGCATTGGGAGTTATACCTGATGTAAATGACGAGTTGATGGGTGCTGACGAGTTGATGGGTGCAGCACACCAACAGGGCACAAGTATATATATGTAACAAACCTGCATGTTATGCACATGTACCCTAGAACTTAAAAGTATAATAATAATAATAATAGTAATAAATAAAATAGTGAAAAACAAACTCCATTCATAACAACAAAACCTATAAAAACAGAAATAAACTTAATGTGAAGAAAATATGTTCGACAATCCCAGAAGTCATAACAATCCTGTATAGAAAAAGAATTTCCCTATTAGATATTTTTAAAATACTATAAAATTCAAGCACTCTGTTAATTGCAGAAGATGAGTAGGTCAAAAGAACAGCATGGAGAATTCAAAAACTCCATCATATGTAGAAATTTAACAGTATAAATGTGGCATCTTAATAAGGAAAGGATTAATTTTTCAACAAAGGATATTTGGATAGTTAGCTATCCAAAAAATACAAAACAAATGCATATAGCATAGAGGTGGCCATATTAAAACATAAAGCTATAAAGTAATGTAGGAGAATAGTTTTAGAATCTCGGGGTGGGAAAGGACTTTCTGAGTAAGACAAAGAACTCAGAAACAATAAGGAAAATAGGTTACTTTTGAGCCCACAAGTCAACAGAAATAACTATAAAAAAACTTTAAATTGTGATTGAGCCAAAAGCACCAAAGAGAAATTTAAATACAATAGATAACTGGGAAGAAAAATTTGTAAATATTTTTAAATAAACATAATATATACAGAGCATCTAAAAATCAATAAGGAAAAATTAATCCACTCAAAAAAGCCCAAAGGATACGAGGAAGCTATTACAGAAAATTAATTTAAATGTTTTATAGTAGAGGAATAGCTAAATAAGCTAATACTATGCAACCATTAAAAAGAAATAGATTTATATACACTGCCATGGGAAGATTTACAGTCTGTCTTGCTCAGTAAACAAACACATGAATGAATAATATTTATAGTACAGTGTCATTTACATAAAACACCCAAGATAAATAGGGAGATAGACCATGAATCAATGACATGTTGATAGATAGATAGACAGGCATAATAAACTATGGAAATTGAGTGAAGAATTGCTTAGGATGAACATGCTGATACACTACTTTTGTAGCTAACTGTATAACTCGGTGTCAATATAAAAACAGATATTTTGTTACATTGTAGCCAATATTTCATTGCACTAATCATATTTTCCTTTTAAACTACCCTAATAGCACATCCCTCCAACCTTAGAATCTCTAACTCGCTCCACACTGCTCTGCCTGTCCGCCATTGGGATGATTTCTTATGCTACTCCTGTGTTCCTGGTTGCTCTCCTGCCCCTTGGTGTCGCCTTTTATTTTATCCAGAAATACTTTCGGGTTGCCTCTAAGTAAGTAAAACAGCGTCCCATTCATTCTCAAAAGCTTATCTACGGTCAGCCTTCTCTGTTCATGGGTTCTGCCAACAACAGATCAAACATATTTGGAAAGAAAACATTCCATGAAGTTCCAAAAATCAAAACTTGAATTTGTCACGTGCCGAGTACTACATTGAATACACACTGATGAAGCGATGTGTGATGTGTTGCCACTGAATTAAATAGAATGAGTAACATAGAGATGATTTAAAGTATATGGGATGATGTATGTAGGTTATATGCAAATGTCACCCATTTTATATAAGAGACTTGAGCGTCTGCAGATTTTGGTATCCATGGGAGGTTCTGGAATTATTTCCCCATTTGGACGATTGTATTCGATTTACTGTGATCTACATTTGCTGTAGTGTTTTTCAAGATAAGATGTGGAATTTAGAAATGCAACCTATTTGTAACATGATGAAATCTATCCTGACATTATGATTCATTTAGGTATCAATTAATATTATAATTATACCTATAATTGGTTGTCTGGGCCTTACCTAGCCCTGGACATATATTAACATGTGGATTGACCTATTGAGTTTTGAGTCCTAAGACTGCCAAATTTTTCATTCCATGGTCCTTTTTCTGAACATGACATTGATAGAAAACAAAAAATCAAACCTAGGCCAGGCGTGGTGGCCCATGCTGTAATCCCAGCACTTTGGGAGGCCAAGGCAGGCGGATCATGAGGTCAGGAGTTCGAGACCAGCCTGACCAACATGGTGAAACCCTATCTCTACTAAAAATACAAAAATTAGCCGGGCGTGGTGGCACCTGCCTGTAATCCCAGCTATTCAGAAGGCTGAAGAAGTAGAATCGCTTGAGCCCGGTTGGCAGAGCTTGCAGTGAGCCGAGATCATGATACTGCACTCTAGCCTGGACAACAGAGTGAGACTCTGTCTCAAAAAAAAAGAAAAAAAAAACACAAACATAATCCCAAAGAGTAAGTGATTTAATATTATTATACTCTACAAATGGGAAAAAATTATTTGCTTAGAATTTGTCATTTACTGAGATGTTGAATAAATGAAATATAATACCAGCTGTTTCAAAATTTCCAGTTTAACTTTGAAACCCCGCTATAAATAGTAACGTTTGTTATTTCAACAAATACTAAGCACTCATTGTGTCGCAAATAGCTGTGTTAAGCCATGTGACAGGTGAAGAGCAATATGACAAGGACCTGTTCTCAAGAAATATATAGTCTCTTAGGAAGATAAAACATATACAAAGTAATCCTAATATGTGGATTAAGTGCTAAAATAAGAAGGCAGGTATTGAGTTTATTCAGGAAATTGAAAATGTTAATACGACTTGAGTGCAGGGAAGGTGAAATAAAATAGGTGGAGATAAGAAGAAAAGAAGAATTGTAGTTGGAACCTCTGAATGTAACTTTTCATAATTTGAAGAAATAGTTGTTTCTCCCTCTTAGCTATGAATTAGGGTCCTTGAAATGTCAGGGATCCATATTTAGTCTGTTTTTTCATCCCTAGACTCATTGTCTTTGCTTGAAGCAAATTCTGACCACAACAGAGAAGCTAGTAATCAAATTCACATTTCATTTCTTCTGATACTATTGCTGGTCTACATGCTGGTGGGCCAAAGAAGTTCAGAGTTATTTCATTACTGCTGACAGTTTCCAAATCTGTCCTTGCCTTCTCAACACTGATATCAGTCATGTCTTTCTTTAATTACATACTCATTTGGTCCTATTATTGCCCTTTAGCAATACAAATGGAGTGCAAAGTTTAGGAAAATATTCCTAGTCCATTACAAATTTGAATTGTGAATTCTGTTCAGCATCAGTGAGAATAATCTGTTAGAGACTAAAGTATGGAGAGGACGGTTATTTTAAAGAATAAATATTGACAATGGATTTTACACTATTCTTGTTTGAAATTATCAGAAAGTTAGCAAATATAACCATATGATATTAAACCTCACAGACAAGGATCCTTCTAGATGTTGAGGTTCTTTAGAACTCATCCATGTTGAAAAGTTCAGGCAGCTTAACATGACATTTTTGAATACACTAAAGAGAACTTAAGTGGGGAACTAGCTACAGGAAATGCTCTGAAAAAATGAATATCTAAAATCATGGGTCGAATGCATGCTTAGCTTTGTAAGTAACTGTTTCCTTCTTGCAAGAATACAAGATCAAGCTGTGCCCTCACCTCTTTGGTTTTATCAAACAGAGTTTTATAAACAAAGCTTCCTCCTTCCACAGTATTTTTCCTTCACTCCAAACCTCAATGTAGTGACCACCTGTTGCTTGTGTCAGATTTACAAATAGCCATTTGGTTTTATGTTTAAAAATAACAGACTCTTCACATTCCTTCATATTCCTTCTCCCACTTCCTTCTATCTTTCTCTCCCCAAATCCCCATGTGAAAATTCTGAATGAGGGAATCCATTTTAGAAACTCCACTTCGAAAAGACTTGCGTTTGTTTTGGGAACCAGACTACATTGGCAGCCAGGAATGGCCTAAGTAAGATTATGGGACCATGTTCATCCATTCAGTTGACCCTCACAGGTGAATGCCAACACTACTTCTCTAATATTCTCAACCCCAAAAACCTAGAGAAGGGCAGGAAAAAAGGTCTGAAAAGTAAAAAATGGAATGCATTGAAACATGTGGTATAACTGTTAGCCTATCTTCTGTAAATTCTAGCTCATATGGTTTAAAGAAAAGTTGTCATGAATATATCTCTATCAAAAGGGTCAGATTCAGGCATTTCCATTCATTCAGTGTATGTCTGTGTTTTATGTACCTGTGGTTCCTTAGAGAAACTGTGAATGGAAGTTCTATGAAGGCAAGGATTCAAACTCACTGTGCGCAAAACTAAACTCATTATCTTTTCCCTCCAAATGTCTTCTTTCTGTGCCCTTGACCACCACTCTGGGAAACAGCACTGTCATTTTTCAAGTCTGCTAAACTACAAATAGCCAAGCTATATGTGACTCTTGTTTACCCAGTGAAAACTAATCGATCATTACAGCAAATAGGGCTTCTTCTGACTGTCTCACATTCCCCTACTTCTTATTTTAAACTTGACCAGCATCATACTAACACTGAACTTTTTAAAAAATACTCTTGTATGGACTATATTAACTGATCCTCCTCATTCACCCATTCTTTTTCATCCTGTACATTGTCTCCCAAGTTATGTTGATTAAAGGATTAAAGGACAGTTCCAATTACCTTCTTTCTTTTTTTTGAGACAGCGCCATGCTTTGTCACCCAGGCTGGTGTGCAGTGGAGTGATCTTGGCTCACTTCAACCTCTGCCTCCTGGGTTCAAGTGATTCTCCTGCCTCAGCCTCCTGAGTAGTGGGATTACCGGTGTGCACCACCATGCCTGGCTAATTTTTTGGTAGAGAGAGGTTGTGCCATGTTGGCCAGGCTGGTCTCAAACTCCTGGCCTCAAGTGATCCACCTGCCTCAGCCTCTCTAAGTGCTGGGATTACAGGTGTGAGCCACCGCGCCTGGCCAGATTACCTTATTTCTAGTCTTCAGTGATTTTTTTCAGCCCACTAAGGATATTTCTACCATCCACTGTCACCCTTACAAGACCGTATCCTTTACATAGCCTCTTCCCACTACAACAGCCCTAAAGGACTCTGGGCACCAGAGAGATTGAACTTGCAAGATTCTTCAGACACCAGTGCTTGTTCTTGTTATTTTTCTTCTTGTCTATTTTGTTGAAGCCCTCATCAAGCTTAAGGTCTGGTGTAAATTCTACCTGCTTAAGGAAAATCCCACCGGTGTCCTAGGTATAAATTAAGTACTCATTCCACTAAGTCCTGTAGCAGTTTACTTTGGCTGTTACACAGAGCTGATAGTTTTGTACAACACATTATGTTCAGCCTCTACCTGTATTCATTCTATACCCATCTTTCTCTTCCTCTTTAGATTGTAAGCTGTTGAAGTTTTTGTTAATTGAGGGTTAGGGGAAAATAATTTCAATGATGAAAACAAATACAGTGACAAAATAACCTTCTCTTAAATAATAAACATGGCAGTTTTTGAGTCTGGATGCACGTGAAGTTTATTTTTGCCCCTGTCTCTACTAGGGACCTCCAGGAACTTGATGATAGTACCCAGCTCCCCCTGCTCTGTCACTTCTCAGAAACAGCAGAAGGACTCACCACCATTCGGGCCTTTAGGTGAGTAAACACATTTTTATATTAGCTGACTAGGCAATTACATCATCAACAAATATTTTTCTACAAGTAACTGATCATTGCTTTCATTTTGTTTGATCTCCCCATTGTGTGCCTGACAGTGTACTAAACCAGAAATAAGAAAAATGTGATGTCAATGATCAGAGTTAGAGTTTACTCCTCCAGAATGCTAACTATAATAAAAGATGAAGCAACAGATTGGAAAAATACTAGCTGTGTGACTAGGATGAGGCATCTGAATTCCCTAACCTTGGTTTCCTCATCTATTAAATGGAGAAAGTCAGTTTCGCTTCTTATGGTCATTGGACTAATTGATATTATCCCTGCAAAGCATTAACCACATTGACTATTGAAGAAGCATCCAATAAACAAGTTAAAATAAATGTATAAATAATAATAGTAATAATAATTCTCACAAAAGGAATACTATTGCACCAAAGTTGTTTTAGAATTTAATCCTTTTTATTCAAGGTTTGTAAACAGAGTAATAACCTAAACTTTTGATCAAGAGTGTTTACTTTCAAAAAATTACCTATCCCAATTTTCCTGTTCAAGTCAGATTAGCAAGGAGGTGGTATTACTGAATATTTCATTTAATCTAGAAAATTGATTTTTTAGTGTTATATCTTTCTGAAATCCTAATTGCAAATATATATAAATTTTAACCAGAGATTTTTCTAACCTAAGAAATTTATTTTTAAATATAGAATTGGGTCACAGAGTAGAATATAAAGAGACAACTATCCACAACATTATGTTCCACAGCATATGTACCTAATCTATGTAGGTGGCATCATGAAGCATTCACGCTTTCTGCACTGGTATGTTTTTTCATCATAATGTGCAATCCCTTTTATTGGAGATGTCAAAATTATTTATTGGCATTGAATGTAGATAATAACATGAAGTTTATATTCTAATAACCAGCAATGATCAGTGGTATTAATAAGTACACCATACTAAAGATGACTTTTTGCACCAAATAAGTCCTTTCAATTCAATTTATTTGAGAAATAGCTGAGTCCTGAACATATGCCAGGTACTATTCTTGCTGTCAACATATAAAGACTAAAAAGACACGGCCTTTCATTGCCAACCAGCAAAAAGTGGCACTGTTGCCCTCCTTCCCCACATCCTCTCAACATACACCTGCCATGTTATCCTTTTTATTTCCTTTGTGATATTTATCTGAGTATTTTAAATCATCTTTTTTATTTGTTTACAAGTTATCTGTCCTTTCCAAGTGGAATGTAAGCCCTATCAGATCCTCCCCGCTTTTTCGTTCTTTCTTTTTTATTATTTTTTGTTTGTTTTTTGTTTGTTTGTTTGTTTTGCTGTTGTAGCATCATTAGCTGGGAAAAGTGCCTGGGGCTAAGTAAGTGCTCAATAAATATATATTGACTAAGTAGCTAGCATGGGCTGTGTTAAGGAGCTCACAGCCTAGTAGGAGAGACGGTTTAAGAAAAAAATAGCAACACAGCATTATACATAGTCTAATATCACAAGAAACAACTCTGTCAGAGAGTAGGGTAGCACTCTGTCTAGAAGGAATGGAGAGATAATTATTGACCACAAATCTCTGAATGATGAATAATTGACCTGGCAGATACAGGAGATAGAATATTCAAAGACGATGTAACAGATGTGTGAAAACATAAAGATTTCTATTTTATACAGAAATCAAAAGAGTCCAGTGTTGTTGGAACATAGATTAAGTACAGAGAAGGTGGCTATGAGGATAAGGCTTGAAACCATAGTAGAGGCCAGTACATAAAGGGCTTTGATAAGTACCTTTAAATAACTTAGACTGGATTTTTTCAATGTGAGGTAGTCACTGAAGAATCTTCAACAGGAAAGTGGTATGATCAGAGTTGTGTTCATCACAATAACTCTGGGATACTATTATGAACTAGGGATGGTTAACGCCCAAGGCAAAGAGACTCCAGGAGGCTGTTGCAATGGTCCACATGAGAGATTACAAAGGCAGGCTAAGGAACTAAGGACTGGGAGAGAAAGCACAGATTTAAGGAATATTTAGGAAGTGGGACCAATGAGATTTAGGGGCAAATTGAATGTGAAGAATAAGGTTGAGGGAGAAGTTGAAGATGATTCCTTCTAAGTTTCTGATTCCAATGAGTAGGTAGTTTTCCAGGTTAGGAAATTGAAGATGATGTGGAGGATTGGAGAAGGAGTTCATGAGTCTGGTTATGAACAGGTGTAGGTAGCAATGAGATATCCAGCTGGATATTTTTTATGGTCATTTTGGTATACAGGTCTGGTGTCTAAGATATATCTAAAGGCAGAAGATAACAGGTTTGAGTATCATTCTTTTATGGATAATAGTTAAAGTTTTGACCATGGATTTGATTGCTGAGGGAGAGGGTGTAGATTAAGAAAAGAGGAGCTTGCACAAAAATTTCAGACTACCAGCACTTAAAGAACAAGTAGATAAAAAAGATCCTGTGGAAAATAGGATCTGCCAATTGCTGCCTCATTAAACAAAGCTGGTCCTCTTAGGTTAAGAGGAAGATAGGTTATGTTACTTGTATCTCCCAATATCCTTTTATATTTGGCTAACCAGTGCTTATCTCACTGCTGAAATATCAGTCCATGATTGTCATCTACTGTGGGAAGCCTTCTCTGCATGTTAGAATGTAGAGTTCGTGTCCTTCTTAGGTCTCTATGTTAAGTTGCATCCTAAACTTAGCATGCTGCACCATAATCAACTGTTTGTGTATTTGCATTCCTCTACAAGATTGGGAGCTACTTAAGAGCTGGTAATGTGTCCTTTGCCTTAATCTTTAGAATATTAACAGAGTCAGTCACATAGTAGGTGTCCAAATGTTCTGTGAATAAATTAAAGAACACTTCATTGCTCAACCTACTACTTTCTGCTAATATCTCCATGACTCTTTACTTCAACATCTGTCTGCTTCCAGCCCTCCTAATTTGGACAGACTGTTTGAATTCCGTTCCCAGTCAGCTTCCTCAGTAAAGGGGAAGGGTTTTTGTTGCCCCTTGTCGTGGTCTCAGTCTTTCAAATAAATATCCTATTGAGCTCCTCCTGCTCCTGGCCAACCCCAACACAGGCCAGCCTGATGCCATCAAATCCAAACCAGTGCCTTCTTTACGGAAAGAGGATTCACATCTTGGCAACCTTGATGTTGTGACTACTGTTTTAGCAAGTTGGTCCCTGATAGATCAACTGTCCTATGAGTGAGAAGTTAATGGTGGGAAAGATCAATTCACTGGGCCCTCTCTTCACATGCTTACTGTGTGTTTGTGTGTGTGTGTGTGTATAAAATGTTACATATGCTATATGTATATTGTCATATATATATATCATTTTCAGCCCCTCTTTTATTTCTCTGGATGTATATATATCCAGATAGGAGAGGCCAGCACCCAAGCACTTTGCCTCCCTAGAGGCCATTAAAGGCTCTTAAGTGGTCAGCTGAAATTTTTGATAGCCCTTTATCCAAATGACACCTTCTGGAAAGCAAACCTTTACCTGTAGCAGCTCTACCTAGGTCAGGCACAGGTCTGGAAAGCCTAAGGGACTGCTCTACCTATGTTTGATGCATATTACCCTAGGTAACACCACTGTAATGCACCTTAATTCAGCCTTGTCTGCTTCCTTCCAATACCTCAATGACATATAAGTGCCAAATGTTAATACTTAGTAGGGCAGAACCCATCTTCCTACTAAGGGGGAGAAATTCAGACCAGTTGAGAAAATAAGCCATCTAAGTGGTAGGCAAAAAATCAGGATAGTGGTATCCTTGGAGTTAATCACGTGAGCATTTTAAAAAGAAATTGAATGGTCAATAATAATAACAACATAAAAGAAGAATAAAAAGAATTAAAAGTGTCCATTTGATATGGCAGCCATGAAGCTATTGGGAACCTTAGTAAGAAAAGTAAAGATAAAGTGGAGAGGATAGAAGGCAAAATTCAGAGGGTTAAAAAATTAATTGGAAATCAGAACATGGACATGGCAAGGAAAAACTACTCTTTCAAAGAGTTTTACTGAGGTGGGAAGGAGTTTAGGAGAGCTCACTAAAAGAAGGAGCTTTTTTACTATTGTCTTTTCATTTTTAAGAGAGTAATGAACTAGACATTTTCAAAGACTGAAGGGAAGAAGTGAAGATATAGGCAGGATGGGGCAGTTAATGGAGAAGATTATTACAACAGATTAGCAGGAACATGTTAAGTGTCCAAGTGTGAAGACCAGTTCAGCATGAAGAGTATTTGGTATATAGCTCCTTTATGAACGTAAGAAAACGATCTGAATAGATTCAGGAAAACTAACAGGTAAAAAACAGGAAGTTGATGAGTTCAACATCTAACAGCCTCTGTTTTCTCTTTGAAGGATAGGGGAGGTCATCTTCTGAGAGGGATGGGGACGAGAACAAGGCAGAGCATCGTGAAGGGAATGAGGAAGATTTAGAATGAAAGAGGAAAATGACCAAGCGTCAAGATTCAGATTTTTCATTTACCTTCTTCCCTAGACACATGAGCATAATTTAGCATTACTATCCTTAATTTTACATTAGGAAAACTTCCAGGTAACTGTAAGTAGAACAAAATATTATGTTAAATTTCGATGTTTGAATTATAGTTGGAAGAAACAAAAGACAACTCAACTTCTATCTGGAGGTACCTGCCTAATACTAATCCAGGTTTAGATCTTCCAGAGTTCATTTTTTAATGTTTTATTTTATTTCAATAGGTTTTTGGGGAACAGGTAATTTTTTGTTACATGGGTAAGTTCCTTAGTGATAATTTCTGAGATTTTGGTACACCCGTCACCTGAACAGTGTACATTGTATCCAATGTGTAGTCTTTTATCCCTCACCCCTCTTCCATCCTTCACCCCAAGTCCTCAAAGCCCATCATATCATTCTTATGCCTTTGCATCCTCATAGCTTAGCTGCCACTTATAAGTGAGAACATAGGATATTTGGTTTTCCATTCCTGAGCTATTGCTCTTAGAGTAATGGTCTCCAACTCCATCCAGGTTGCTGAGAATGCCATTATTTCATTCCTTGTTATGGCTGAGTAATATTCCATGACGTATATATACCACATTTTCTTTATCTACTCACTGGGTAATGGGCATTTAGGCTGGTTCCATATTTTTGCAGTTGCAAATTCTGCTGCTATAAACATGTGTGTGCAACTGTCTTTTTCATATAATGACTTCTTTTCCTCTGGGTAGATACCAAGTAGTGGGATTGCTGGATCAAATAGCAATTCTACTTTCAGTTTTTTAGGGAATCTCCATATGTCTTCCATAGTGGTTGCACTGGTTTACGTGTCACTAGCAGTGTAAGCATGTTCCCTTTTCACTACATCAGTATCTATTTTTTTTTTTTTAAACTGTGGCCATTCTTGCAGGGGTAAGGTGGTGTCTCATTGTGGTTTTACTTTGCGTTCCCCTCATGATTAGGGACGTAAAGCATTTTTATTAACTATCATAAATATCAGCATTTTTAAACCCAAAGAAGTCTTGAAAATGCGGGGATGGCCCTGCTGCCATGGATAAAATTCTAGAATCCTTACATTTGGTACTTGTGGTCAGGAGTCGAACGTGTCTTTTTCCATCCATCTGTTCCTTTCTTTCAAACTATCTGGAGTCCCCAGAGTCTTGAGCTCTTTGGAAAGTTAGTATTTACTGATGAGGCTGCTTTTCCTCCCCTGCATTGAGGGTTCGTGGTGTACTCACATGAAGCAATGAACTCCCTCAAGTAGTTTACCACGAAAGCATCACAGTTAAATTAGACTGAGATTTTAGTGACCTTTCCTATTTTTTTCTTGTCTGACAGAATAAAGGTCTAAGAATGTTCAGAAGATGAGCTGGATATGGATGAAAAGATACAGGCTGAGTGTGTCAAAGTTTCCATTAGGAAAACAGAAGGTTTCTTGCCAAATAGAAACACACAGAAAGAATGTTCACTGCATTTTCACCCCTCCCCTCTCACTGCTGCCTCAGACTATTGCCAACTGCATTTACAAACTCTTTAAGAGTGGATCTGAAACAATATCCCAAAACTAGAGGAAGAGTCAAAAGTGTTCCAGATAAAGCACTTTGTCAGAATCAAGGGTTTGAGATTCATCTCAAATGTCTTCCACTGGCTTTGGTCCACCTGGCCTCAACTCCAATCTCTCCATCACACAGTCCTCTAGGGAGAAGAACCTGTCTCAAGCCCCGGAACATGTGGCGCTTTCTCATTTCTGTGCCTTTGCTCATATTGTTCCTGCCACTTAGAATGCCTTGTTCACCAAAAACATTCCACTTATCCCTTAAAAACCTCACTCAGACTATCTTCCTTGTCTTTTGTGACACGTTGCTTAACGCTTCCTCTCTCTCCACCCTTCACTCCATTTCCTACTGTGCTGATCCTCTGATTGGTGCAAATCATGCCCTTCCTTTATGTTCATGTAGCATTTTGTGCATAAGCTCCTTATAGCTAGATAGTGTGTTGCACCATTTTTACTTGTTAATGCTGTGTTTCCTCCCTTCACTAGACAGTTGACCCTTCAAGGGAGTAGGTCATATCTTGTTCTTATGTCCTCAGTGTCTAGCATAATGTCTTGCTTAGAGTGGATGATTGCTAAATGCTCCTGAATGAATGGATGAAAATCTACCAAACGTGTACCTAGCAAGTACAAAAAAGAATGAGCCAAGATGGGTGGATCACCTGACGTCAGGAGTTCAAGACCATCCTGGCCAACATGGTGAAACCCTGTCTCTACTAAAAATACAAAAATTAGCTGGATATGGTGGCATGTGCCTGTAGTTCCAGCTACTCGGGAGGCTGAAGCAGGAGAATCGCTTGAACCTAGGAGGCGGAGGTTGCAGTGAGCTGAGATCTCACCACTGCACTCCGCCCTGGGCGACAGAGATTGTCAAAAAAAAAAAAAAAGAAGAAGAAGAAAAAAATAAGCTTTACGTGTGTGTATAGAGAGAGATGATAGATACATAGATACATAGATAGATAGATAGATAGATAGATAGATAGATAGATAGATAGATAGATAATCTTTATGGTTCATGTTCATTGTCTCAGTAAATCCTACAACCCTTTGAACGTCCCCCTCACCATTTAATTATTCTCTATATTCATCGCTAAAAGGGTCAGCTGGAGGGTAAGGTTGGACTGCTTAGTCCCACAGCAGAGTAGCCATTCAGGCCAGGTCCTCCTGTGCATGGCAGCATGGCATTTGGGTCATGGATACTCAACTCAAAGTGAGGTAATTATTTGGCTGTGATTGCTGAGTTATCTGATTATTGTAGATTAGAGCTTACTGTCCGACTGAATTATCTGTCTTTTTTGACATATTGGAATGATCAGATTGACTGGATAGATATCAAGCGTCTGCTTTATATTGGCCTGTATGGATTACTTCAGTGGGCCAAATGGACACCCCACCCAGGATTTCTTCATTTTTTGACATGTGATGATTTATTATAAATTTTTACAATTTTACTTAAAAATTGGGGAGATGAGTGGAGGAAGTCTTTTATCAAGAAGGAATCACTGCCATTCTGTCAAATGAAGTTTGGTTATTTCTTGCAAACATAACCCATAGATGGGAGGTCTCTATAAGACAAGCCATGACTGCAGAGAGTGAATAAATCACATTTTGATTTGGTATTTTCCCCAGCTTCAAACCAGTTATTTTTATTATATTATCCAACCTTCCAATGTTCCTGTTATTCAGGGAAAATAATTGAGAAATAAAAAGAGACTGCTGTTGTGATTTAGAGAAGATTTTTTTCTACCACGTAGCATGAATTTCTTTGAGATGTTGGCTCAGATGTTTAAACAGATAGGGCTTTTAGTAACCGTTTCATTTATAAAATAGGTTACACAGAACTTGGTGTGATTTTATTGAGCATCAAGAATTAACTTAATTTGTTGAAGATCAATATCCAAACGATATATATCATAGAACCCTAAAAGTACACAGACCAAATTCCTTTTATGCAATGACCATCCTTACAAATACTTTAGAATTTGGGGGTGTAGAACATTTGCCATCATCTCTAGTGTCCCCCATCCTCTACTTTTTGCCATCCCAGTTTTTTTTTCTTTGGTTCGCAGAAATATTAGGAAAAAAGATAATTTTAAAAGTATATTTTTGCCAATTGCAAATGTATAGTATTCTGTCTTCCCTGGTTCTGATCCAGCACCTCCCACCCACTCTAACTCTGTTGTTTGGAAAAGTAAAATAAATGCCACAAAATGTTGGTAGAGTTGCATTTCTACACAATTTATCTTGGTTTTTGTAAGGCCCTTTTAATGTAGTAGGCTATGCCTTGTTCTCATGGCTACATTAATTATGTGAAAATTTATGAAATGATCTTTAATACAATGTTGTTGTTAGAAGGACTCTTTTTCCTAGTAAGGGTATAAGAAAGGAAATAAACACTTGACCACACCATCTCTACTAAGAATGCAAAGAGCAGTAGCAGCTGGTCTTTATTTTAAAGTAGAAATCTATTTACTGATCATTCCATGCCATCAGTTTGTCACTATGTTGAGTAAATAGTGTAGTAGTAAGTGTGACTGTTTTTATGACCTCTCCTGTTGTGTGGCTAACACTGTATTTTTGTTTTCTGCAGGCATGAAACCAGATTTAAACAACGTATGCTGGAACTGACGGACACAAACAACATTGCCTACTTATTCCTCTCAGCTGCCAACAGATGGCTGGAGGTCAGGACGGTACGTTCATTTCACGATTTCGAAATGGAAACCAAATAGAGAAGACGCCTGCTGCAAAGAGGCAGACAGTTGTAAAAATTAGCCTTCCACTGAGATTCAGCACTAGCTTCACATTTTCTGAACTTTAAAATAGCTCAGGTTTGTTTATGTTACAGATGAAGTTTGTCATAATGTTTTAGCTAATGACAAGACAAATAGCCCAAAAAGCAAAATTTCATTTTGTGTTCATTAGTCTCTAGATCACATAAGTTAATGGAATGGCAAATATTTGTATAACTTCATTTTTTTTTTTCCAAAAGAGTGCATTTGGCAAGTGAACAGATGTACTCATTTCCTTTACCGAGTTGGTCCTGCCTGGAAGGATGGCAACTTTCTACGTTTTAAGCCAGTGGAGGGTCATGTTAGTACAAAATGTAGAAAACTACAGTTAATCATTTGTTGCCTTCTGTCTTGAATAATGTAGAAGAACAAGCACAAGCTTTGGCATCACACAGACTTGGTCTAGCAAGTTAATTTTAGTCCCAGTTCCTCATCTATAAAGTAAGAATGTGTACCTTGTATGGGCATTGGATTAAAAGTAACATAAATCCCCTACTACACTGATTGGCAACTGCATTCAAGAAATGTCTTTTGAATGCATGCATGAATGAATAATGACTGGTACCTGCCCTGGTAGGGGGTTCATAAGCCAATGAGCTGGAGTATCAAGTAGGAGAGATGAGAAAGACATTCCAGAAGGCAAGGAGTATAGTTTGTAGTCTGTGCAGTCCGGAACATGGATAAGCTACTTTGGTGGTAATGGTGAGTTGAGTGTAATTTTTTTAATAGGTATTTGCCAGTTTTGAAAAGAAAAAGCATGTTTATCTGTACTATTGGGAGAATCTTATTTCCACTAATTGCATTTCAGTAATATATAGGCTTTCTTTCAAAACACAACAGAAAAGAGAAGGAAGATGGTAAAGGGAATCTAATAGGGTAGAAATGAAGGAGCCCAAGTTAAAATCTGAGTAGTTGATTGATGGATACAGATTAACCTAGAATCTTAGACATCCTTGTGAGCTTTTGTTATCATGATTTCTCACAGGTTTATAGAGATTCTCTACAACTATATTAGTCATTATGTAGAAATTATTCAACAGCACTGCATAGTTATTTTTCACAAAGTTTTGATAGAAGTATTGTTTGCTGATAAATTCCCTCAAGGTAGCTGTGACCGTTGGAAGAAGGCGGGGCAGAGTTTCTTGGGAATTACATACAGATAAATAAAGTCAAGTGAAGTGTTACTTAGGATTTATCACAAAACCAAAACATTATTCCCAAACCCTATCCAAACCATAATTCCATAATTCCTTGTTTTAATTCCTTGTTTTGATATGTGAGTGTCTGTGTGTGTAATTTCTGTTGTTCTATAAGGAAAAAAAATCATATATTAATAATATAATTACTGATGAAATAGCTTACTGAAAGAATATCCTGAAATCATAAGGGAGAAATGTTAGCAGTTACCTTTGTATCTGGTTTTCCTGAACTTGAAGATCAAGTATGTCTTTTAGGGGCAAGCATATTTGCCTTGGACTTGAGGTGAGAGTCTGACCGACTCCTGTTTCTACTCTTTAGCACTTCCTGCTGTCAGGTTAGTGGATAAGTGT
This sequence comes from Mandrillus leucophaeus, assembly GCF_000951045.1. Taxonomy (NCBI): domain Eukaryota; kingdom Metazoa; phylum Chordata; class Mammalia; order Primates; family Cercopithecidae; genus Mandrillus; species Mandrillus leucophaeus. Next base: position 250,444 of record NW_012110008.1, on the reverse strand, counting down.
TGAACAAGAATCTTCAAGCAAACCATATGCTCTGTTCTCATAGCCAGAAGACAAGATATTAGAGCCTTAACACTGCCAAGAAAGGGAAGGTCAGGAAAAATTAGAAAGGAACAGCAGCCAAACTCAGAATGGTTTTGTTTAGTTTGATTCATAACCCAATATTTTAACCCCCATGTGAAAAAGCAGTTGAACCTGCCTAAATATAATAGAATCTATATCTTGAATTCCACCTGCAAAAAACAAAATACTGACACTTGAAACAGGAAGGGCAGAACAGGCCATTCATTTGGTTACTTTGTAATACGTTTGTTACTCTTTGCTTTCTGTGTATTAGAATCCTTCCAAGATTTGCAATCTAGTCTTATTACTAGAACTCTCCCTTAAAAATTAATACAAAAGACTAAGGAGTATTTTATTTTCATTTCTGGTGGGCAAAGATATATTTTGGCAAGAAACATTTGTTGATTTATTGCAAAGTTCCAGGCATATCTGCCGACAGAAGTCAAGGTTCAAGGTCCTTTGGGTATGATTTGCCTCCATCCATTGTATTTATATGTCAGTAACTTTATGTGGATAAACACTTGTACACACGCACACATACACACTCCTCTAGACAATCTCAGAGATCCACTGTGAGACCAGTCAGATTCACTGTCGCTCTGCTCTTCTGAGTGAACTGAGAGTTTTTATTGGAACCAGGTGTATTTAAATATAAATACTATAATCCAAGAACATATGCCACAGTAGGAGTGTTAAATAAGGTAGATGACTTCTCCTGGGGAATAACCTTTTCTCTCAATTGTGCACATATAAATGACCTCATTACTACTGTGTTTCTGTGGGCATATCCACATCACTGGAGACAGAATTTTAGTTTGAAATAACTGGATCTTGTGTGAGAAAAATGAAGTTGAGCTACAGGACCTCGGAGACTAGGGTGTGAACTGTTCTCTACACCCCACAGCTGGATATATTCTGCCTCATAAGTCACTTTTTTAAAAAAGTAATAAAAATTTCTATTTGGCCCAGTACATCTGCATTGATCTTATCTGTGGTATGGACACAACCCCCTCTTTGTCATATTACTCAGTAAGTTCACATAAATATCTGCTTCTAGCAAACATTCTTAGAGTTCCCAGAGCAGGAACGCAACCAAAATGGTACAAAGAAGGTCACTTCATTGGGCATAAATTAGAAGAGGCAAGCAGGATTTCTTCACACAGATTTCACCAACTCTAATTCGTGGACTCAGAGCCATAATGGAAACGGGAGAAAACATGATATCATTGCTTTCTGTGGCTATGTTTCCCCTCCCTTCCTCTTCATACCCAGTTTTAACTTTCCAAAGCCATGTCACTGCTGTTGACAGAAAATCTCAAGAAAGAAGAGAGAGAAACCAGAGTAGAAACACCTTTTGTTGAATTCGGGAAGTTCCCTGAACCTCATCCAATTTTTGCTTATATATATATATTTTTTTAAATTATACTTTAAGTTCTGGGATACATACGCAGAACCTGTGCATTTGTTACATAGGTATACACATGCCGTGGTGGTTTGCTGCACTCATCAACCTGTGATCCACATTAGGCATTTCTCCTAATGCTATCACTCCCCTAGCCCCCAACACCCTGACAGACCCCAGTGTATGATGTTCCCCTCCCTGTGTCCATGTGTTCTCATTGTCCAACTCTCACTTATGAGTGAGAACATGTAGTGTTTGGTTTTCTGTTCCTGTGTTAGTTTGCTGAGAATGATGGTTTCCAGCTTCATCCATGTCCCTACAAAGGACACGAACTCATCCTTTTTTATGGTTGCATAGTATTCCATAGTGTATATGTGCCATATTTTCTTTATCCAGTATATCATTGATGGGCATTTGGGTTGGTTCCAAGTCTCTGCTATTGTGAACAGTGCTGCAATAAACGTATGTGTGCATGTATCTTTATAGTAGAATGATTTATAATCCTTTGGATATATACCCAGTAATGGGATTGCTGGGTCAAATGGTATTTCTGGTTCCAGATCCTTGAGGAATGGCCACACTGTCTTCCACAATGGTTGAACAAATTTACCCTCCCACCAACAGTGTAAAAGCGTTCCTATTTCTCCACATCCTCTCCAGCATCTGTTGTTTCCTGACTTTTTAACGATCGCCATTATAACTGGTATAAGATGGTATCTCATTGTGGTTTTGATTTGCATTTCTGTAATGACCAGTGATGATGAGCTTTTTTTCATATGTTGAGATAGAGACACGAAAAACCCTTCAAAAAAATCAATGAATCCAGGAGCTGGTTTTTTGAAAAGATCAACAAAATAGATAGACTGCTAACCAGACTAATAAAGAAGAAAAGAGAGAAGAATCAAATAGATACAATAAAAAATGATAAAGGGGATATCACCACTAATCCCACATAAATACAAACTACCATCAGAAAATGCAATAAACACCTCTACGCAAATAAACTAGAAAATCTAGAAGAAATGAATAAATTTCTGGACACATACACCCTCCCAAGACTAAACCAGGAAGAAGTCAAATCCCTGGATAGGCCAATAAAAAGTTCTGAAATTGAGGCAATAATTAATAGCCTACCAACCAAAAAAAGCCCAGGACCATACAGATTCACAGTCGAATTCTACTGGAGGTACAAAGAGGAGCTTGTATCATTCCTTCTGAAACTATTGCAAACAATAGAAAAAGAGGGACTCCTCCCTAACTCATGTTATGAGGCCAACATCATCCTGATACCAAAACCTGGTAGAGACACAACAAAAATGGAAAATTCCAGGCCAATATCCCTGATGAACATCATTGCAAAAATCCTCCATAAAACACTGGCAAACCGAATCCAGCAGCACATCAAAAAGCTTATCCACCACAATCAAGTCGGCTTCATCTCTGGGATGCAAGGCTGGTTCAACATATGCAAATCAATAAACATAATCCATCACATCAACAGAACCAATGACTAAAACCACATGATTGTCTCAATAGATGCAGAAAAGGCCTTCGATAAAATTCAACACCCCTTCATGCTAAAAACTTCAATAAACTAGATATTGATGGAATGTATCTCAAAATAATTGTTTATGTTTTTTTAATACTATAGAGCTCTCTTTTCTTTTCCCAGTCATGTTAAGTAAGAGTTAAGACAATCATGATTTATCCTCTTTGCGCACACAGTTTTCCCTATGGAAGATCTAGCCTTGCCCACCGTATTCATTTCATATTCGTTTTGAATTGGGAAAAAAAAAATAAAGACCATAACACACTCAAATCATAAAAGGACAAGAGACTAAAAGAATAAAATAATTTGGCTGGTAGATAATTTGGCTGGTAGAAAGCGGCTAGACTGTGGCTGGCCACCAGAGTTGCTTTGGCAGCAGAGGGGACTGTTTTTCCTCTGGGTGCCAAGTGAAGCCGGCCGTGGTTGAGTGCAATGTGTCACTACAGCCTAACCTCTGAATGCTGCTTGCGTCCTTTCGTTCAGCACGGTGTTTTCTCTTCATCCCTTTGCACTAAACAGTTCCAGTTCTTTGGCATTGGTGTTTTCAGTTGCAAAAATGGAGTAACTTTATCTAAAGGCTGTCTTTCCAAGGTTTTGTCTTGCTGTGTGGTGAAAGGATAAAAGAAAATTCACATCAAGAAGCCAAAAATAAAGACTTTAGAGTCAACAGGCTAAAGTAAAAATGGTCTTTAGGGTGAACTTGCACAAGAGTCTATTTTGTGAGATAACACTGCTTTTTTGTGTGTTCACAATTCAACGACAGACAGGGATACAGTGATCTCGTAATATGGAGGTCCTAATATATTCTTGCAGATACCCAGTGGTACCATAATGTGCCCCTGAGTGCTATATGAAGGAGAGGGATCACATACTTTTCAGTTGCTATTAACTATTTACAAGGCTGCTTTATAGAGAATTACAATTTTCATTATAATTCCAAATATAGATAGATGTCTTTGAATCACTAGAAATCTGAAAAGAGGCCTCTCTTTTGACATGGGAATCTTCTGGTGGGGAGTATTGAATTCACAAAATTGATGGAAGTTATAATTTACTATTCTACAGATAAAAGCCCTCTTTTGAAAGTAGATAATTCATCTATGTTGTAACTTCCGTTTCCTAAGTTCAGTCTCCCATTTCATTGTATCATTTGGATGGAAGGTGGTTTTCACTGAGTAGATTGCTTAGGATGTGTAAGGCTACAGCAGTAGAATAAATGCTATTAGTGATCCCTAAGTATTTGCTGTCCTCTGTGAAAGTTATGCAAACCATCTGCTTCTCCTTTCTTAGTTTATTGCCTCTAAGCTGTTTTGCTACTCACTTATTTGCAGAGGAATGGAAAGATGTAACCATAGGGTCACTTTATGGTTCATTAAACTTGTTATGTTTAACAGTAAAGGAAGTGAAAATCAGAGACCTAACAAAAGCATTTTTTTTATTTTTATGGTTTTTTTTGTTTTTTTGTTTTTTTGAGATGGAGTCTCGCTCTGTTGCCCAAGCTAGAGTGCAGTGGCACGATCTCAGCTCACTGCAACCTCTGCCTCCCGGGTTCAAGCAATTCTTCTGCCTCAGCCTCCTGAGTAGCTGGGACTACAGGTGCCCGCCACCACACCCAGCTAGTTTTTTGTGTTTTTAGGAGAGACGGGGTTTCACTGTGTTAGTCAGGATGGTCTCAATCTCCTAATCTTGTGATCTGCCCGCCTCGGCCTCCCAAAGTGCTGGGATTACAGGAATGAGCCACCGTGGCTGGCCACAAAAGCTTTTATGTTAGTTATTAATTTCACATTCCTATACTACTGTAATATTTGAAGAGAAGTGATTGAAATTTAGTGATTTTGCTGTATATTTTTTGAAAGGTATAGTACAAAAAGGGGCTTCATCCCTTATGCAAATCAAGATAAAATTCTGATCAGAAGTCTCTAAAATATTTCCAGTACTTTAGGAAAAAAAACCCAAAAAAACAGTTTTTAGCAGTGGTAATAATCCAGCAGTGAGCTGGAAAGTATCTAGTTAGTATGATGAAAAGACAGAATGGCTTTTTCTTTAAAAAGAAAGTTTAAAAATATTTTTATAATAAAATAACTTTGTTACAGGTACTAAACTGTAGACATATTGGCTTTCAAACTATAATATCTATTTGAATTTAGTAGATTATAGATTTTGGAAATCAGTTCCTCTTCTCAAAATTTTTGCTGTAAAATGTACCTCTAAAACTATCTTTCTTTTGCTGAAGAGTCAAAAATATTTCTAAAACATTTTAATATATGAATTTGAGCATATTTGTATTGCTGGCCTAATAACTAATAATATCCAGCGATCGTATTGAAAATTATACAAGTAGTTTTGAAACATTAACCACGTGAAAGGGGCCCAGAAAATATATACTGACTACAACTTATTGATGAGTCTTCTGCTTTTTCTCCCATCATCTGTTTTCACTTCTTTTGCTGGCCCTTTTGCCAGAATAACACTACCTATCTGTTACCAGAATTATCATTTTAATTCAACAGAAAATAGTTTAAATTATCTTCTAATCAAATCTACCATGTCATTCTTTACAGTGGGTGAATTCAGGAGCCCAATTTAGAATACAAAGATTTCCATAGTAAACTAAACTTAATAGAGAGAAATTGACTGCATAATGTTTTACCTTTCCTTTATTATATTTATATTCATATTACTCCCACTTTTTAATTTCCATTTATTTAGACCCAGTGATTTTTGATATTTCAGTCAGCTATGACCTTGTCATATTCTAGTCCAAATCTGTTCTTTATAAAAAACACAGCAACAGCATTTTGTGAGGTTTTTTTCCCCACAATTAAAAGAGTAAAAAATATATATATAATAATTTGGAACTGAATGATGAAATTCATGAGTTAGGTAAAAGTACTTTTGGCTTTAGAAAAGGAAATAACTCATAACACTTAAACATAGCAAAGTTTTTTTAAGAGATTCATATTACAGTTCTAAATGGACATGGGAGTTAAAAGATTATAAAACTTGGTGTTGGACTTCCCACTTTATAAAAAATACACCCTTGTAGTATCTTTACATGTTCAGCTCTTAAAACCTGGAAATGAGATTGGTAGAGACTTAAATGATTCATACAAATCCTAAAAGCAAATTCGGGAGAAGTCCTAAGTTGGAAAATACTCAGCTCATAGAAAAACTCAGTGAATGTTTTATGAAGGGGTGAATTTATCTAGTCATTTACTGCACAAAGAAGTACTGAAGTTTCACAATCAATGTATTTAGCATTATTCTTATTGCTGGAGATAATAATGGTAAAAATTCAAAGACCCTGTCCTCATGGAACGTAGATTCTAATGAGAATAGATAGAAAATAACCATGTAAACAAATAAGCAAATAAGATCGTTTCATACACTTCAGAGTGCTTTGAGGGAAATAAAACAGGATGATGGGATAGAGAAGAGCCACAGGGCTGGAGGTAGGAACCAAGAAAAGGAAGACTTTTCCAAGGAGGTGATATTTGAGCTGACCCTCAAATGATAGGAAGGAGCCAGGTATCAAGGACCTATTGACAAGCATTTCAGGCAGTCATTGGGGGAAACAAAGTTGATGTATTCCCAAGAATAGGGGAAAGGCTAGTGTGGTCAGAGTATAGTGAAGGAGCAGGATACTAATCTCAGATGAGGTCAGAGTAGACAGGGTACAAAGTCCAGACTATATCATACAAGGCTTTGTAATCCATCTGAGTTTGAATGTATTATAAGTATAACAGGAAGGCACTGTTAATTCTAAGCAGGGGAGTTATATGATCCAACTTACATTTTTAAAAGAATGTATGAATGAATGAATGAAGTCAGCTGGCAGGAGGTAGAGAATAGAAATTAATAAAAGAAGTACCTTGCCTCAAACTCTTAACATATATACCACTCACAGAAATTTCTCAGAAGACAGATGACATATTTTTTTTAATGTCAAGCCAGGCATACCTTGCTGGAAGGATTTTCTGGTATTAATTTACTTTCTGTAACTTATTACAGAAACTCTATGAGACTTTTAGAAAAAAAATAATATGGAAATAACAATGTATAACACAAATTTGAAAGTATTAACTTTACCCAAAATGGCTGAAAGGAAAAAATTCATATTGCTGTAAATATTTTAGAAGTATTTGGGAGCACTTTGGCATGTATAAACTGCAGAAGAGCAGCCCAGACTGGTTATTCTCTACATCTGTGTAGTTAATTCAAATAAAGAGGAAAAGAGAAAGAACTGTCTAGTAGGGGTGTGGCAAGTTGTTAACAAAAGGATACACCAGAAGAGGCAATCAAAGAAGTATTTACTACCTCTGTGGAATTTATTGCCTCAAAGGATTAACTCTATGTGATTTTTTTCCTTTAATCTTTGTAAAGATCATGAGCATCAATATGGAATTAAATTTTAGTGCCTGCTTTAACCTTTGAGGTTTTTATGATGCATACAAATTTTTAAGTTTACTTTAAACATTTGAAAAGTATCCAAAGGAAAAAAAAAAAAAAAAAAGACAGTCTGGTATGTGAAGATGGGGAAATCTAACTAGTATTTAACATTTTTATTCCTTTAAAAATCCTTGTGAATTAAATATCATTTATATTTTCCAAGGAAGAAACCGTCTCAGAGGGTTTTAAATTGCTTGTCTAAGCTCATAAACTAGTAACTGTCAAGGTCGGTGTCTGAACCCAGATTTTTGATTCCACGGCTGGGATCACTGGTTGTTCCAACAGTTTGATCTTTGGAGCTGTTTTTAAAAGAGACAGGAATGTAAACATGTGAGCTCATTTGAGAAACATCTCCATTCTTTGACTTCAGCATGTTCAGCATTCCATTACTGTCATTAATGTGTTATCATCTAATTGTGAGATTGTTGTTGAGGGACCACAGACAAATCTATCTAGAGAAGGAGTTTTATCAGTGGAATAAGACTTGAGATAGTTCTAGAAAGTGACCATATCTGAAATTCTATCTGCTTTGGGGATGTGTGACACATCAACATGAGAAGTTTTTAGAATTTCTTTTTTGAATGATGAGACAGAACAATACCTAGGAATGTCGGGAAATGGAATAAAAAGAAAGTGTTAGGAAATGGACAGAAGTCCCTATCTTTTATTTGAATCTATGGCTGTTATTAAAGAATTGTTTTAATTTTGGAAAAGAGTTTATAATTGAATCATATACTATTTAAATACAATAAGACATGTCCATACTTGTATTGTCTGAGTAAACATAGCCCTTATTCTTATTTACATGAAATCTGTAGGTTTAGTGTCCCAGACTCTGAGCCCAGATAGTTGACAAAAAGTTCAAATACTAGGTTGGAGCCAAAGTAATTGTGGGTTTTGCCATTACTTTTGCATCAACCTAATACCAATCCCAACAAGTTAACCAGAGACAAATTTCTGCAGAGGCCTCACTACATAACACAAAGGAACTAATCACAATCCTGACATAAGCACACATAAAATCTGAGCTAGAACATCAAGTCCAAAAGTAATTGCTTGTCTGGCAACATAATGCAGTAGAAAGTTGGAAACAAAAAAAAGGAAACCCTACATCTGATCCTCATTGTGCCACCAATTGTAGCTTAACTTCTGGCAAGATGTTTAACTTCTCTGAACCCATATCATATATATACACACACACATATATATATATCTCATATATATATATGCTAAACATCTGTATATATGTGTGCGTGTGTGTGTGTGTATATATAGTGAGAGCGTGGAATCACTCTCCACTCCAGCCCTAATATTGCAAGCTACTATTCTTCTACATCTTAGGTATTCTTCCTCTGAAACTTAACAGGACACATATGGAATGATGTATATTCTCTTAGTGATCACCTCTGTAAATTGATTGAAATATTTGGTTTAAGAACTTGGGAGTGACCTTTTAACATTCTCTCTTCCTTTTTCAAAGGATTATCTGGGAGCCTGCATTGTCCTCACTGCATCTATAGCATCCATTAGTGGGTCTTCGAATTCTGGATTGGTAGGCTTGGGTCTTCTGTATGCACTTACGGTAGGTATGGATGAAAATATCACAGGAACAGAAAACCAAACACCGCATGTTCTCACTCATAAATGGGAGTTGAATATTGAGAACACATGGACACAGAGAGGGGAATGACACATACCAGGGCCTGTTGGGGGGTTGGGGGTGAGGGGAGGGAACTTAGAGGGTGGATCAATAGATGCAGCAAACCACCATGGCACACATATACCTATGTGACAAACCTGCACGTTCTGCACATGTATCCCTTTTTTTAAAGAATAAATAAAGGGGAAAACATCTCATTTTGTGCAGTGTTGGAGGGTCTACTATAGTTATTATCAACTCTTATTCATGGACGTTAGAGGAAAGGTTTAAATTCATAAGAAGATTACATCTTGCAAATAATAGTAGATTGGGGCCCAAACCCAGGTTTATAGGACAGTTTGGATTCATTTCTAGCATTGTGAACCAATTTTTAAGAACTTCTCAGATCTTGTGGTCAGAGTACTCTCCAGGCTGTTTGGGATCCCTGTCCTGAGTTGTACACAACCCAGTTGGGGATGCTACAATGAATGTGAGTATACATGAGATAAGTGCAAACAGAAGTGTATACCACTATCCACCGTGCAGGGAAATCAGGACAGTTCACAAAATAGTGACGCTTATGGACCCTTGAAGGGAGCAGACACCTTCTTTGCTGATATATCACATGACATTCTCCTTGGTCTCCAATATTCTGTAGCACTTATGAGTTGTATCACACATGTACACTAATGGTCCAAGTTATCTCGTTCCAAAATTTCCAGTGATTAACCACAACTTCTTACTTTAATTTATTTAAAAATTTTTTTTAATCACCTGACACAGATAACCAATTATTTGAATTGGGTTGTGAGGAACTTGGCTGACCTGGAGGTCCAGATGGGTGCAGTGAAGAAAGTGAACAGTTTCCTGACTATGGAGTCAGAGAACTATGAAGGCACAATGGGTATTGCTCTAAATATTGTTTGTTTCACTTAAATATTTATTTTAATCAAATATTAGTGTGTGTTGGGCATATTGTTGTTTCTGCTTTTGCTTTCCACTTCAGTATCCAGAAAACTGTCTCTCATCTTGGCTTTGCTTGATTATGTACACCTGAAAAGATGTGACTATTTATGCCTGAAAAGTCTTGGATGAAACCAAAGTCCAAACAGATATTTATTTAATGATATTTAAAGAGACTTATAAAAATATTTGGCCTTTATTACATTAATTGCTGACCTAAACTATAAACTATTATATTCTCTTTCTCAAGATTTTATTAACTTAGTGTCAAGAAATTTGGATCTTAAAATACGGACTGAGATTCCCAACTTTGCTAGAATAAAACTGTCAGGAAATTCAATACTGAGGACAGAATAATCTTCATTAAATGCAAATCTCCAAGCTTAAAAGGCATTCCTTTACCTAAGTTTTTCAACAGCCATCTAGCTCTTCAAGGACAAAATCCAGAAAACTTAGCTAAGATCATGAACCCCTTCGTTAGCCAACCCTTGTCCATCTGTCTTGTCTCATTTCTTGTCATCCACCTGCACCACTTTTACTCTGGCCACACTAACATGCTAGGCTTTCTTTTCCTCTTTATTCTCCTATGTACATATATTTAAAATAAATTTCCCAGCTCCCATCCTCTAAGATTCATCTCCGGCACTGGTTCCTCTTGGAGCCCTCCTGGACCTCCGAGGTTAGCACCGTAGGCTTGCCTTCATCATGGGGCCTCCATGTAGTACTGTAGGTGCTGACCTACTGGACACTTCCCCAAGGACAAAGCAAGCACCTCAAGCTGTGTCTTTCATCTCCATATTCCCAGCACCTTGCACAGCACCTCTCACATTTAAAGCACATAAGTGTTTAATGACCAACTGACTGAACAAATAAATCAATTCAGAAAAGAGCTATCTGTCCAGTTTGAATAGGATTGAGTGACGAAATGCTAAGGAGAGGTGATGATGGTTAAGGCTCCAAAAACAAACACGAAAAAACTGTCTTAAAAGTGCTTAATCAAATGGTGTTTATTTGAATGTGATTTAAATTTTAAAAAAAAATCTTGCCACATAGTTTGGTTCAGTATTACTTTAAATTTAGAAAAAAAAAATCTGTATGTATAAATGTATTTAAGTATGCATACGTTTCTTTCTACATCAATCTCTATCTGCCTATTATCTATCTGTCTATTTCCCCACCCCATCCTCCAGATCCTTCTCAAGTTCCAGAACATTGGCCACAAGAAGGGGAGATTAGGATACATGATCTGTGTGTCAGATATGAAAATAATCTGAAACCTGTTCTTAAGCACGTCAAAGCTTACATCAAACCTGGACAAAAGGTATGAAATCATTGCATTTTATTTGTTCTCTACGTAAAACCTCTGATGGAGTCTGCTTTTTTACTGCCTAAACTCTTCATACTTCCCAGCCAAGTAAGTATATTCTCACTGGCCTCACATAATATTCCCTACTTGGTGTAGGTCAAATTATCTGCATAAAAGAAAAAAGGGAGAGATAGGATCAGACTACAATACATGTTCTCCAAGTCATATTGTAATTCACTAGTCTCCCATGAAGATCAGAAAAGTCAACAATAGGCATGTTTTTAAAAATTTCTATCTTCTGGCTCCTGCCCAAAATAGCCATCCCCTTGGGAATCTTTGCATTCATAATAACTCTAGTCCCCAGATTACTTCTTTTAGTTATCATAAAAAGAACAAGTGGGCAGAAGAAAATGGAATCATTCTGCTTTTTGTTATAAAACTATCACTTCTAAGATAATATGGAATCATTATTTGTTAGTCCAACAATATATTAAATGTAAAAAAAAAAAAGCCACAAAGAAAAAGCAAGGCAATCACATAGAAATAAAAATAATTCGAATGAAGTCATTGAAGATTTGGTGAGGACTGTTTTTATATTTTTATTTTTTATTTTTTGAGACAGGGTCTTGTTCTTTCACCCAGGGTTGAGCGCAGTGGCATGATCACAGCTCGCTGCAGCCTCGACCTCCTGGTCTCCAGCTATCCTCCCACTTGAGCCTTCCAAGTAGCTGGGTCTACAGGCACACACCACCACACCCAGCTAATTTGTGTATTTTCTTGTAGAGATGGGTTTTCACAATGTTGCCCAGGCTAGTCTTGAACTCCTGGCCTCAAGTGACCTACACACCTCAGCCTCCCAAAGTGTTGGGTTTACAGGTGTGAGCCATTGTGCCCAGCCTGTTTTTATCTTGATAACAATTTATAATGTAGACCTAAGAAAAAATGATGACTACAATGTAATTATTTAAACATAATTACAGTTTTATCATAATATCTTAAGTTAAAAAATAAAACAAGCTAATCTTCTGTCCTTTGTCTGAGTCCTCTTCTCTTTGAGTGACAGCTGTTTTCATAGGTGGGCATATGTGGTCGCACTGGCAGTGGGAAATCATCGTTGTCTCTGGCTTTCTTCAGAATGGTTGATATATTTGATGGTGAGTTGCTAACTAAATTTTTTAAGTGGCCATGTGGTGCTTTCCTTTAAAAAAACCAATTTACCTAATCCTGCAGAAATAAAAAGCAAATATTTATAAGGACTTTGTGCTCTACACATGGTTCAAGGCAGATATCCCAAATAAACAGCTCAAAAGTAAATAAAGGACATAGAATTGGGGAAATAAAATGATGAGCCTTAAACTCATGTCTATACGTTATTGCTAAAGCATTTTAATAAACTTGGTAAAATGAAAACAAGACCACCCACTTTGAATAGCAGTAGGTGGAGGTAGAATTTCAAGAGAAAGAAAGAGGGAGGACAACTGCCTTGCTTCCTTTAGATTAAACATATGTCTCTTTCCAACAAAGGAAAAAAGCACAAGGAGATAAGTAGTCTGCATTTTAAATTTTGGTACGTAACTCGTACCATCATCTGCTTAATAACATGGCTTAATGACACTGAACATTTTGTGAGGAGGCAACCTCTGCTGCAAAGTGATAAAGCTCATGATAACAACATACACAAAACATACACATTCATCCACCAAATTATTAATAATATGATACACAGGAGCATAGAAATAACTTAATTTTTTAAAAAAAAAGAAGTCCCATTATTTAGTCTATCAAGTGACCTATAAATAGGCCAGCACATAAAGTATCTTGAATGAAAGAGGATCCAGCAATGAATTTGACCAAACTTAGTGTACTTGACAGTACAAGGAGTGCTTACTATTATTATCTGTAATGATTATGATTATCATAGTACTTTGCATGTTTATTGTACTTGACAGTTTATATTATTGAATTTAATCTACACAACGGCTCTGTGAGAAAAAGAGGTCAGTTTATGAACAACAACATGGAACTATAGTAAATGTAATTTCTGTGGGGTTTAAATTCAGGAACAAGGTAAACTTCTGTCACGAGGTTAGCAGCTTATTTTTTCCATGGCTAGTAATAAGGCACAGACACTTTAAGGACTTTCAGTGGGATTAAAGTTCTAAGGCAATTAAGTGATCAAAAATCAATTGACATTTTTCATTAAAACACTGTGTTTATGATCGATCATGTTAGGTTAGCCTGATCGTCGTGAGTCCAGACACATGATTTCAGGTCCCATGTGAACTATCAATGATTTACTCTCTTTTTAAGAGCAGTAGGCTATTAGGATTTTAATACATAATTTATTATTTCTGATCTGTTATTCCTGAATTAAGCTAATCTTGCCTACTCTAAATCTATCTGGTAAAAGGACTGCAGCTGCCATTCTGAGCCTGGCATCTTATCTCACAAGGCAATATGTTCTCTGCACAAAAGTGGTATGATTAACTGCGTATATCATGGTGGAGAAACAACATCAACACTGCATAAATCTCTATAAGTCCATATGCAGTATGGAGAAATTTATTAAAACTTGATATTCATATCACAGAATGTACTTCTCTATTTGTAATGCATTGTACTATTAAATCAATACAGGAGTGAATGACAAAGATCCTGGTTTTTAAAGAGCCTATATTCTAGTTGGGGAACAGACAATAAAAAGATAAGTAAAGGTATACAGAATATCAGATTCTGATAAATCCCATGGAGAGAAATAAAGTGGGAAGGAGGATAAAGGGAATACTAGAAGGGAAAGGACTCAGGAAGGGATAAAAGTACTTTTTGGTTGGTATGATCACATAAACAGAATAAAAACTCTGAATTCCTTTAGGAGGAATATATAAGAAAGACAAACCATCACCAAATGTGTATATTATGTAGAGACACATGATTTTTTTTATTATACTTGAAGTTCTGGGGTACATGTGCAGAACGTGTGGGTTTGTTACATAGGTATACATGTGCCATGGTTGTTTGCTGTGCCCATCAACCCATCATCTACATTAGATATTTCTCCTAATACTATCCCTCCCCTAACCCCCCACCCCCCAACAGGCTCTGGTGTGTGATGTTCCCCTCCCTGTGTCCATGTGTTCTCAATGTTCAACTCCCACTTATGAGTGAGAACATGTGATGTTTGGTTTTCTGTTCCTGTGTTAGTTTGCTGAGGATGATGGTTTCCAGCTTCATCCATGTCCTTGCAAAGGACATGAACTCATTCTTTTTAATGGTTGCATAGTATTCCATGGTGTATATGTGCCATATTTTATTTATCCAGTCTGTCATTGATGGACATTTGGGTTGGTTCTAGGTCTTTGCTATTGTGAATAGTGCTGTGATAAATATATGCATGCATGTGTCTTTATAGTAGAATGATTTATAATCCTTTGGGTATATATCTAATAATGGGATTGCTGAGTCAAATGGTATTTCTAGTTCTAGATACTTGAGGAATCACCACATGCTTAAATGGAAAAGTTGGTCTCCTGAATTTCAACCCTGAACTAGGAAATAACTTTCAATTTGTAAACAAATATTATTTTACTTGTGATTTTACTATGTATCTGTAACTTCCGTTTCTCCTTAACAGGAAAAATTGTCATTGATGGGATAGACATTTCCAAATTACCACTGCACACACTACGTTCTAGACTTTCAATCATTCTGCAGGATCCAATACTATTCAGTGGTTCCATTAGGTAGGTAACATATTTAGCAAACATCTGTGTGCCTCGGGATTTAGCCTTTGACTCATAGAAAGGTTTTAGTCAGAGTCATTTTTCAGGTCTGAGTGAACTGATATCAAGACAATAAAATCAAATATGCCACCCAACAATTTGGATTGGAAAAGCCTCGAGTTGCTAAATTAACCTATAAAATTATGTTTCCAGGAGATCTTCATCCCTTTCAGTTTGATTCTATGAAAGCCACTTTTTCCTCTATGCTTAAGAACGGTGATGCTTAGCAGACTTTTTTAAGGTGTTCTATCTTACAGATATCCAGTCTAACTTGTGTGTCTGGCCTGACCTCAGCAGATATTCTGACTTTGGTTAATCCCTTTACCTACCCCTCCACCCCTTACAATTTTACTTCAGCCAAAATTGCTATGAATAAAGCTGCTACAGTCTTCATGCCTGGTTCAGGGTTTCCCACCAAAAAAAAAAAAGCGGGGGTGGATATCAATCATCTGCTAGCTGCTTTATTATTTGATTAAATTCTCCAACCGTTACTCTAGGATACGTATTTATTATCCCCATTGTACAGATGGGGGTTTTGAAACTCAAAGAAGCTATAAGTTAAACCAAGTTCCTACACCTAGTAAGTGGAAGAACTGCTATTCCAACTGCAGTTTGTCTGATTCCAAAGTCCATGTTGGCATCTGTATTAGTCTGTTTTCACACTGCTGTAAAGAATGACCTGAGACTGGTAATTTATAAAGGAAAGAGGTTTAATTGACTCATAGTTCTTCATGGCTGGGGAGGCCTCAGGAAACTTACAATCATGGCGGAAGGCAAAAGGGGAGCTAAGGCACATCTTCTCATGGCGCCAGGAAAGAGGGAGAGTGAAGGGGGAACTGCCACACTTTTAAACCATCAGGTCTCATAAGAATCCACTTACTCTCATGAGAACAGGATGGGGTAAAATGCCCCTATGATCTAATAAGCTCCCACAAGGTCCCTCCCTGGACATGTGAGATTTGGAGCAAAATGATATCAGCATCGTCCCCCCGATCACATCTCTCATTTGATCATATTTTGTTCTATCTTGCTCCTAATGTCCATCTACTTAATTACAAAGAAGTGTTTGCCACTTCCTTTTACTAATTACTCTTTATTTTAAAGGAAAAATGTATGTAAGATTGCCTGATATTTAGTTATAAAACTACTTTAAAACTTCTGGATGTGTCAAGTAATTTAGCAATACCATAGTGAGTTTATATCTCCAAATATATTTATTATGAATACTACTTGATATGGTTTGGCTGTGTCCCCACCAAAACTTCATCTTGAATTGTAGCTCCCATAATCCTCAAGTGTCGTGGGAGGGACCCAGTAGGAGGTAATTGAATCATGGGAGTGGATTTTCCTATGCTGTTCTCATAATAGTGAGTGAGTTCTTGTGAGATCTGATGGGGTTTTTTTTGTTTTTTTTTTTTTTTTTTTGAGACGGAGTTTCACTCTTGTTGCCCAGGCTGGAGTGCAATGGCATGATCTCAGCTCACAGCAACCTCCGCTTCCTCAGCTCAAGCGATTCTCCTGCCTCAGCCTCCCAAGTAGCTGGGATTACAGGCATGCAACACCATGCCTGGCTAATTTTGTATTTTTTTAGTAGAGACAGGGTTTCTCCATGTTGGTCAGGCTGGTCTCAAACTCCCGACCTCAGGTGATCCGCCCGCCTTGGCCTCCCAAAGTGCTGGGATTACAGGCATGAGCCACCATGCCCGGCGATCTGATGGTTTTATAAGGGACTTTTCCACTTTGCTTAGCACTTCTCTCTCCTGCCGCCATGTGAAGAAGGACATGTTTGCTTCCCCTTCTACCATGACTGTAAGTTTCCTGAGACCTCCCTAGCCCTGCAGAACTGTGAGTCAATTAAACCTCTTTTCTTTATAAATTACCCAGTCTCGAGTATGTCCTTATAGCAGCATGAGAATGGACAAGTACACTACTATTGTTGGTGATGCAGCACAGCTTATCTAAAATAGTGTCATATGTTCCCATAGAGATGTATGTATGTAGCATCAGTCCTGCAGGAATATTTTGCTAGATACTATTTGGGTTATACCAAGCATAGTTTGGAGCCAATGGATCTAGGTAACAAACTTGGTAATATGATATAATGTATATAAAGTTTTATAATGATATCATCAAGACAATTTTTTATACTATTAAGATCATGCATTCATTCATCAAGCATGAATTCAGTGCTTGCACTGCTCTGAGCACTGTTCTAGATGCTGAATATACAGCAGTGACCAAAATAAATGAAACTTACATTGTAAGGAAAGAAAAGCAATAAGCAAATATACATAGAAGTTTCTCTATTTTGACTTATTGACTAATTAACTAATTTTTCCCTCAGATTTAATTTAGATCCAGAGTGCAAATGCACAGATGACAGACTCTGGGAAGCCTTAGAAATTGCTCAGCTGAAGAATATGGTCAAATCTCTACCAGGAGGTCTAGGTATGTTTTCTAAATAGTATATTTATTTTTTATATATGCCATTAATCCTACATATGTCTATCTATATTTTATGCTATAATCACATAACTTTAGCATTAAATCCCCTTATATTTAAAATAACACCCTAAAAGTCATTAGAATATTTCAAAATCTAATGTTTTTGCATGGGGTACAAGAGGGTGAACCCAATAACAAATTCTGTTCTATGTGACTACTCCAAAATATTACAATTAATACATTTACCTCTGCCATCTTTTGACAATTGGTGGGTACAGGTCATTGTAATGGATGTTTCCCTGTAGTTATTCTTTCTCAGTTGACCTGTCTGATCACCTACCATCAGGAAATGAATGGGAGGATTGCAGGAGCTGTTAGGTTTAAGTTTGGCACCATTTAGGGAAAGGCAATTTTGCCACATTAGTAGCCATTTTCTCTGCTGCCAGGAGGGAAAATTCCTTTTATTTATATAACATAATTTTCTTTGGTTTTTTTATTTAAAACATTTTATTAATTTATTATTTTTCAGCTTTATCCATTTACTGAAAAAGGAATCTTTTTTCTTA
This sequence comes from Mandrillus leucophaeus, assembly GCF_000951045.1. Classification (NCBI taxonomy): domain Eukaryota; kingdom Metazoa; phylum Chordata; class Mammalia; order Primates; family Cercopithecidae; genus Mandrillus; species Mandrillus leucophaeus. The sequence continues at coordinate 232,286 of NW_012110008.1, read as the reverse complement.
GCTAAAAAATAGCTAAACATTTTTTTAAGTCTTTCAAAACAGTAATCCTTTTGCTCAATTATAGACTAAGAGGAGATATTTTTCAGAACATAAAAATCTTTAAAGGAATAGTAATGTTACATCAATGACACAATTTTATCACATGAACAAACACATTTATACCTTCAAATGTCTTTTAAAGTGGATTTATTAATTGATATCTTGGTCAAAATTTTGAAAGAAAATATGAGATATATAAATTTGATTAGGTCTGATTTCAAAAATTTTTATTTTATTTTAAACTAAGTTACTTTGTAGTGTTGGGTATTTTTTATTTTTTTATTTTTTATTTTTTATTTTTATACTTTAAGTTCTAGGGTACATGTGCACAACGTGCAGGTTTGTTACATATGTATACATGTGCCATGTTGGTGTGCTGCACCCATTAACTCATCATTTACATTAGGTAAATCTCCTAATGCTCTCTCTCCCCACTACCCCCTCCCCACAATAGGACCCAGTGTGTGATGTTCCCC
>NW_012110008.1:214314-231721 GCF_000951045.1 Mandrillus leucophaeus | reverse complement strand
TTTTGTTTTCTGTTCTTGCAATAGTTTGCTGAGAATGATGGTTTCCAGCTGCATCCATGTCCCTACAAAGGACACGAACTCATCCTTTTTTATGGCTGCATAGTATTCCATGGTGTGTATGTGCCACATTTTCTTAATCCAGTCTGTCACTGATAGACATTTGGGTGGATTCCAAGTCTTTGCTATTGTGAATAGTGCTGCAATAAACATACGTGTGCATGTGTCTTTATAGCAGCATGACTTAGAATCCTTTGGGTATGTCCCCAGTAATGAGATAGCTGGGTCAAATGGTATTTCTAGTTCTAGATCCTTGAAGAATCGCCACACTGTTTTCCACAATGGTTGAACTAGTATACAGTCCCACCAACAGTGAAAAGTGTTCCTATTTCTCCACATCCTCTCCATCACCTGTTGTTTCCTGATATTTTAATGATTACCATTTTAACTGGTGTGAGATGGTATCTCATTGTGGTTTTGATTGGCATTTCTCTGATGGCAAGTGATGATGAGCATTTTTTCATGTGTCTGTTGGCTGTATGAATGTCTTCTTTTGAGAAGTGTCTGTTCATATCCTTTGCCCACTTTTTGATGGGGTTCTTTGTGTTTTAAGACATTGTTTTGTATTGTCTTGAGGTAGTATCAGTTTTAAACACTTGTGTAAAGAACACAACATGTACTCAATCACTGACAAAAATTTAGTCCTAGAGGTTGTACAATGTCTGACAAATAAATGATGACAGAATGAAAGAACAATGTGATTACTGAAACCACAGAGTTCATACTGTCTTTAACTCATTAAAAGGAACATGTATAATTTTTGACTTCTGCTTCTTTAATATCTTCTAAGAAAGCACTAGAAAAGATAATAGTTGATTGATTGATACTCTAAATTTAATATATAACATATAGTTGCCAAATTGTGTTATTTGACATCTAGTTTTTTAAAAATCAACCTACAAAATAAAATTATGTTTATCCATTAGTTTATTTGAAAAGGAGAGCCAACTCAAAAACACTATATTTTATTATTTTAATTAAGTTTCAAGGAGAAAGTGTGCCACAACCAAAAAGTAAGACAGCATGTCTTTAAGGAACGTTTTATTGACTTGCCAGGGTCAGGTTGTGAAAGTAATTCCAGAACTCTGGATGAACTTTCCATAATGATTTTTTCTTTTTTTGAGACAAGTTCTCGCTCTGTTACCCAGACTTGAGTGCAGTGGCCATTAACAGGCATGGTCATCGCATATTACATCCTCTAATCCCAGGGATCAAATATCCTCCTGAGTAGCTGGAATTATAGGTGCCCCACTATGCCTGGCTCCCATAATGGTTTTTTTGATGTCTCCTGTGGAAAACCCAGCAAGTCTACTTGAGAAATTAATACATGCTTATAAAACTTTCTCTCTTGGCATTTAGAGATCCCCTCTCTCACCACTAATATTTGGAAAGGCAGACAATTGCATCTTTCTAGTCCTCTTCATTAACATGAGAGCTGCATGCACCTGTTTAGAATTGTGGGCATAGTGTTTTGGGGTTATGGTACAGCACAGGCAACAGGGGATTGTATTTACATTATGTAACTGATTAATATTGTGCTCATCATCTTAGTAAAGATGACCAATTGCTTAATGAAGATTTGGTTCTGGCCAGCTTTAATGGAAACATTCCTTATCTCCAGCATCCTCTTATATGTAAATTAGAATTTGGAGAATAAATACCTATTTTCCAATCATGACAAATTACAAGACTTTGATACCATTAGAATATCATCAATAGAAATTTTCCCCAGGCCATTAGGAAAAGGTGTTTGAATTCTAATAAAAAAGACATTTGGAAACAGAATTTATCTTAAACTCACAATAGTACAGTTTATGAAATGTAGATGGAAACCAAAAAAAAGAAAAGGATAATGAGGACATATCATTCATTTATCCATACAACAGTGTGTTATTCAGCTCCTGTGTAAGATGTCATAGTACTAGGGACATACTGACAAACAACAAGCCCAGTCCTTATCCACTTGGTACTTACAGTTCAGAAAGATGGTATAATTAAAAGAGAAGTGGAATTAGAGTTGAGAATATTCTGTATCTTATCAAGTGAGCTAAATGTGACTTTGGGCAAGCCATTTCATCTCTCTGGACCTTAGGTAATTATGTTAAGTAATCCCCTTAGAGAACGGTATTAAATAATTAAATAATTTCCAAGGTCTTTCTGTCGTCAGAATGTTTTATATCCTACTATCAGAGGTAATTCACTACCTATTGTCATAAATGAGATGATTTAGGAACATCTTCATTTTCTCAAGCGGAGTTCCTCTTTGTGTTCCAGTCTGAAGTCCTTGTACCAGCACTAAGTGATATCCATCATGCTGTCATACAACGTAATGTGCTTTTCATGATTTTGCCCAAGGAAAATGTCAGTAGCATTTCTTTAGTGAAATCCTTGCTTCTTTCTCTGATTTAGATGCGGTTGTCACTGAAGGTGGGGAGAATTTTAGTGTTGGACAGAGACAGCTATTTTGCCTTGCCAGGGCCTTTGTCCGCAAAAGCAGCATTCTTATTATGGATGAGGCAACAGCTTCCATTGACATGGCCACAGTGAGTGCATTATCTAAGCTTTTAAAATTGACGAATTAGAGAAATGTGCATGAAAATTACAATTTATTATTTCCTGAATGGGTTCTGAATCCTCAGTACTATTGTTTTGAGAATCTGCTCAATCATCTCCTTGATGAACTGATGATAGCACATTGAGAATTACAATAAATAGGACCTGACATATGGTTTAAAGGCATTCCTATTACCAATAAACATAAAATAAATTTGCCACAACTTTTTGAAAATTTTTCAGAACAGTAAATTTCCAGGGCTTAGTTGATGAGAGATACTGTACTATATTCAAGTACTATGCCGTAAAAGTTCTGAAATGCAGTGTGAAAATCTCTGTTTAATAGAATCTATTGATAACCAACACCACTCATTATTTCCTAAACCAATTTGAAGAAGAGCGATTCACTGGGATTAATAATGGCTAGAATTAATAACGGCCTTCTCTATGTGTTTATGGTAAAAAGCCATAAATTTTGCCTTTTGAAATATATTATTTGAAATTGTCAAATGTATCCAAGAAAGATCTGTCCAGAAGGCTGTGATTGAGTAGGTAAAATGTTACATTAAATCACAAACTGCATATGAGCTAGCAATTAATGTTCTTTTGAAAGTTAACTTGGTATTAAAATTTGACATCAGAAAGGACACATTGAAGGTTATCGTAAGGGTAATACTGCCTCAACAGAAAAGAGACTGTGAATTAAATGATTGAAAGAATTCCTTCACTCTAAACATTGAACCAAGATTTCCTCTAGGACAGAGATGGAATCTGTACCCAGAACAGTCTTTAAAATATAATTATAACAGTGCTTTGTGGTGGGGATAAAAAGAGTTTCTTCCAAGAATGTTCACTTATGTGTCAAAGTCCAAATTTGTGGCATCAATTTTAGTTTTTCCCTTTTCTGACTCAAAGCTTAACATCATTATAGAATTTTGCTGGTTTCGAATACATACTTTCTGTGGTATAACTCAAGGGAGCATTTTGATACCCATTTAATTTCATTTTCTTTTTTGCATTTCCTGGACATAAATCTATTACCCACTTCCGGCTGATCAGTGACTGACTTTCATTTGTGTTTTGAAGACACGTACAGAATCCAGCATGAACCTGCTGCTGGGGACTGCCCGTTTTTATGACTTCCACAGAAAATGAGGGATTGAGAATGCTCACAAGGGATTCAGTGGAATATTGTCCTTGGGGTAAAATATTATGATGACAAAGTCATCCAGAGAAAATTTACACTTTATTTATTTATTTATTTATTTTTTTTTTTGCAGGAGAATATTTTGCAAAAAGTAGTAATGACAGCTTTTGCAGACCGGACCGTGGTGACAATAGCTGTAAGTATGAGAAGACAGAGTTGGTACGCCTCTTTGGTTTTGGTTCTAACATGTTATCATCTTTACGTTTTAGCAAAATATACTGTGTCGAATTATGTATTTCTCTGCTAATGTTTCTGTATCTGTTAAAAAAAAAAAAAAAAACGAAGATGTTTTGAAAGCATTGTTCTTTCCCAAACTGTCTGCTCTACCTAACTGACTTCCTTAAGTGACAATGATAGGACATCCTAAATCTAAGGATTCCAGCAGGTCATGGCCTCTGCTTGTTTACCAGATAAAATGGTAGTTCATATAGAATAATTCTCTTTTCTATAATCTGATGGTCTGATGAGCAGTTTCAGAAAGCAAATTCCTAAATTGGATTGCTTATTCTGCTACTATCTATACCTAATTTCTATGTTTCCATTCATTAATCTATTAAAAAATAGACATATCTCACAATAGGGGCAGGTAATTTTTTCTATTTTAGATAGCACCAATTAAATAGAAGAAGTGATTAAATATTTGTAATTCACATTATAGCTGACTTACAATAGTCCACAGTTTTCTGTCTTTTCCTCTTTGCAAGTGGATTCTTGCTCATACTTAGTCTTACTGCTTAATAAAAACTATTTTTTTTTAATGAGTCACTTGGACATTTATTCTTCTGCTGATTCTCTTCTCTTCTATTTTTCTCTCTAGCACCGTGTCTCTTCTATTTTGGATGCAGGCCTTGTTTTAGTCTTTTCTGAGGGTATTTTAGTGGAGTGTGATACTGCTCCAAATTTACTCGCTCACAAGAATGGCCTCTTTTCCACTTTGGTGATGACCAACAAGTAGACCATCATGATCTATTGCGCCAAGTCTGTCATTCTCCGGTAGTTATCTTAGCAGTATCCCCTCAGTAAGGCATGGCTAATGCTGTGAATAAAGGGGAGGGCTGGGATGAGGGAACTAACTGCAGGGTGTTATTACAAAATCAGCTCAACCAAGTGCTTTCGTCATGCTCAGTACCGAATGGAGCTCAGGCATGTGTTTTCAAATATATACATGCAAAAGAGAGTATTTATGAAGCCTATGAACTGAATTTACCTCTTATTCTAAGGACCAATTTCACTAGTCCTTAGGGATGTTTTATAAGCATCCATAAAAATGCCATACACATTTCTTACCTGCCCTGGAGAATGCATTGTTTCATTTAAATAGTTACTTGAGTTTCATTCATGAGTAATGGGAGTGGTGTATGGAGTGCTTGCTATGCTTCTACTTTCTTGGATGATGCATGGGAGAAACAGAACCCTTTGGAGTGCAGCTTTTGTCAGGATGGCAGGAAATGATGTCGCATCAGGGCCTACTTCCTGCAAACTGCCTGAGTAAAGAAAAATCTACTTTCTCGAAGTTTTCCAGTGAATTTTGTGGTTCCTCTTTCCTGGAGGAGAGTCATCCAATTAACTCATTGATATTAAGGTGTGAATGATTTAAGGGGTAGAATTGGTTAACTTTAAAAATAATTATTCAGTATTTTCAAGAATTTCCTTACTGGAAAAAGGTAGGGAGATATTTTGGAAGAGAAATAACTTCCTGCTGCCCCAAGACGGAGAGAGGGAGAGAAAACAGACCATTGCCTATTCAAAAGATGAATTTTTCCTACTCTGCATGAAGCATGGCATTGTTGGATGGTTCTGTTTAGTGTATATCTGGAAGATTACTTGAGCAAAATTTGTATTTTTAACAAAATGCTAAGTTTCCTAATTAGGTTACCTCTTACCTAATTTCTCCTACATTCACTAAATACTTTTCTATAGACTTATATTTCTTTCACTCATTCTTCATTTCAAAACCACTCATGTGAAGGTGGCCGCTAGGATACCTAGAATTCCCTGCTCCCACCCGCCCCTAATACACACGAAGCTGTCAAGGAAGAATCACTGTAAGATTTTGTAGAGGACCAACTCCTCATAACAGGCCCACAAAAGGGAGAGCACCACCATGCTTGTGGTAGACTCCTTGTAGAATTAACTTAAACTCTTAAAATTACTGTTTTTCCTTCCCTGCCTAAGAGCTTATTACTTTGGTAGCTACCACTAAAATTGTGGAATGCCTTAAAAAGATAATTATCTCCAGCTTCTAAAAGGAAGCACTCACACACCAAAATAGTCCATGGTATTTATTTCTGAAAGTGATTACACCATTAATTTATCTGGAACATTTTGAAAATTTTATCAACACGATTACAGTTGACATCACTTTGTCAGGGAATAATTATTTGAATTAAGGAATAAAAACCAACTATATTTATTTCTGTTGGTCAAGATTTTTCAATGTTTTTATTTTTATTTTCTTCTAGTAAATATTATTTTAGAATATCAATGCAATGTTTATAATATTATATTTATGGGTTTAGAGGCCAAATTCTTTTTTTAGACATCTATGATACGGCTATTGAACAGCTAATATTTTTCTGGAGGGAAAACGCACAGCAGAAATTATTGGATAGCTTGTTAAGTGTCTTTTTCTAAACGCATGGGTGTGCAAATGGCTCTGGTCCTTTCTCAAAGATAAATAAATGTTAGCCTCCAAAATCTGGTTAATTCCTCAGTGTATTAGGTTGGTGCAAAAGTAATCGTGGTCTTTGACATTAAAAGTAATGGTACAGACCACGATTACTTTTGCACCAACCTAATACATCATTTGTTACCAATATTCAGCAAATGATAGGCTTGTCATGGGTGTTGAAAACTGGCACATGTTCTAAGCTGGCATCATTATCACATTCCATATATGTTTTCTTTTCCTTCAAGTCATGAGCCACAACTATAACTACTGGCTTTTCTGAAAGCATAAACACTGAGCCCACCCCACCTAGATGGCCCAGGGCAGAATGTACGCTCTCAACTCTGGGGATGGTTTTAGGTAGGACTTTGGATTGTTCAGAGAAGCACTTTGGAAGGCTGTGTATCATCTAAACAGATGGCATTTCTAGGTTTAGAACTCTGGACAGGGACTCCCATCAGCACACTAATATTTTGACCTGCATAGTTCAGGTTCAGTATGGTAGTCCCTGGCCACATGTGGCTATTAGTTGAAATGTAGATAGTTCGAACTGAGAAGTGTCATAAGTGTAAAATATATACTGGATTTCAAAGACTTAATACTAATAGAAGCATGTAAAAGTTCTCATGAATCATTTTTATGTTGGTTACATATTGAAATGACAACATCTGAATAGATTGGGTTAAAATGTATTGAAGTTGCTTTCATTTGTTTATTTCTACTTTGAAAATGTAGCTCCTAGAAAATTTAAAATTACCTGTGGCTCCCATTATATTTCTATTGAACAATACTGATCTTAGCAAGAGTAAAAGCCCAGCACACAGATTTTTCCTTTCTAATTTATAAACATAAAAAATAATAGTAGTTGACATTTATTATTTGTTTGTATACGTCAGACAAAGTGCTGAATTTTTTTACATGAATTATCTCATTTGAACCTTATCACCCTTCTCTGAGGCAGGTACTATTACCGTAATTTTACAGATGTGAAACTGGAACTCTACAATGTTAAGTATATTGCTCAAGATTGCACAACTAACAGGTGGTAAAGCCAAAATACACAAGGCCCATTTATCTTCAGAGCCTGTTCTCTTAACCATAACACTGACATGGCAGGTGAATGCTCCTCTAAGGTATCAGAGAGCCTTATGAAACAGTTAGATGACAGGATGGAAATATCTCACATTTTGAAATTGGTAAACCTAATTTTCACACTGGTTCTGCTACTTATTATCTATGTGATCCCCTGGTTTTGCTTTATCTCTGTGAATGGTCTCCCCTATAAAGTGGAGAGAGATAACACCCACAGCTGAGGAATGTTCTAATGATCCACAAGAATGTGTGTGGAGCACTTAATGTATGGCATATGCTCAGAAAGTGGTTGCTTTTGTCGTTGTTAATTACTAATTAATCCAAAAGGCATCATCTGGAGAGAAGGAGTGGGTCAGTGGCAGTGATCTCCAAAGACTGAGACTGCATGTCTAAAGGCGTGGATAATCCATTCTGTTACTGCATGCCAGAATGGACTTCCCCAAATTGTCATCCCGGAACTGAACCACTTTCCAGGGTTCTTCAAATTGTGTTATAGCCCAAAGAATTAGTGACTCTACACAAGAGATCATTATTGTTGACATTATAACCCAATGGGTTTACAATGACCTCTCTTAATTTAATTACTTGATAAACATTTTTATCCTACTTAAACTGAAGGTTTCATGAAATGATGACACTGATATATTAGCTACACTCAAGTTAGTACAACCCATAGAAAACCCAGCCATGTTGGCCATTGCTTAAAAGTATGTAAATAAATGATAATTTAAATAAGGACAAAAGGGGAGGTGTCTGTGATCCCTACATCTCGTCACTCACCAAGATAAACAAATGTCCCAGAATAATTCGTGAAATATACATATTCCATTGTTTTGGCTTGTGCCCTGAAATGTATAACAAATACGTGTATTCTTTCCACTCACAGCATCGAGTACACACTATTCTGACGGCAGACCTGGTTATTGTGATGAAGCGAGGAAATATTTTAGAATATGACACTCCAGAAAGCCTCTTGGCTCGGGAAGATGGAGTATTTGCTTCTTTTGTTCGCGCAGACATGTGAAGGAGTGTCTTAAAACAATACGTGTATTTAAAATAATGCAGTCATAACCTAATTAACGTTAATGGATCATCGGCTTGACCTCTGTAAAGTGGCATCTTAAACTTTTACAGATTTTTGCACAAGAAGTTGACATTTATTTTTCCTGTTTTTTAAAACAGTTTTGCAAGGTATTAGTGCATAATATGTTCATTATTGATGTTTTTATAGTGATCAAGCCACTCTACCTTTAAGAATAACTAGGTTGTATTAAAACATGTAAGCTACTTTAAGTGGTAAATCAATAGCTAAAGTTTTCTCATAACTTTAAGTCTGGTAAATATCTCTCAGGCATGGAAGTTTCAATGAGTAATCAGTATTACTATACTCTTGTTTGTAAGAATATATTTTCCTTATTGTTTAAGTCTCTAGGGGTTATTGGAAGAGAATAAAAAGGACATGTTTTCTAATGAACTCTCAAACTCAATATCTACTTTATGAGAATTTATTATGCATATTGCTTGTAAGCAAGTTATTGTATTCATTAACATTAATAATACCTATTTTTCTTAGGAGCCTTTTTTTTCCCTCTTGTTTCTTGTCACCAAGAAGTTATTACATTTATACTTATTCTATAAAGCCAAAGCCTTAGCCAGAAAGATCATGAAGAGTTTGGATATTTTAAAACCATACTCAAATTTTCATTTTTTTCCTGTCCTGTAAAGAGAGAATTCTTAAGAAATCAGTCATAATGTGCCTTTTCCAGACTGAAGTTCAAAGAGTGATTAGGTTCAATCTTTCAGTGGCAGGCCAGCTAAACTTTCTATAGTTTAATGATTAGCTCTGGTTATGATCTTGAGCCCTAACATGCCACATTACTCAAGATTTACACAGACAAGTGACTTCATTTGGCACTGCTAATAATGGCAGGTGAACTTTCCTCTCAGGTGTCAGATATTTCATATGAAACAGTCCAATGGCAGGCTGGAAATATCTTAGACTTTGAAGTTATATAGATAACAAATACCTATTTCTAGCTGGAAAAGTTTACCTCTTCTAGACACCCAATGGTGTCACACATGATCATTTGCTCCTGCTCTAATTTTAATGTACATATAAAAAATACCAAAAATGTTATTATAATTTTAATGAGCATGTAAACAGTGTATCAAAAAATGATGGGATATTAGTATTAGGTTTGCTTAAATGAAAATTAATAAATTCAGAAATACTGAAAGTTACCTTCACTGTCATGTGAGCAACCAGTTTCTACCATTCTGTGCTCGTCCAGTGTCAATATCATTGATTTCATTTTCATATGAAGATCTGAATGCATTGTAAGATTGTGAAGACTTATAAAATTGATGAATTAAGAGAAATTATGCTGCTTTCCTATAGGTATTGTGTTCTGTTTATTGTATGATGTATTCGCTCTTGGAAAATCTGTAATAGTTGTGTATCCAGAATATGTGTCCTCACCTGAATATTGAATCTTTATATTTACAAAAAATAAGTTCCACAAGGATGGAAAAAAATGGTCCATGATATTTAGCTTAAATTGTAACCTTTTGTTGTGTTTAGAAAACTTCACTGGAAGAAAATAACCTTGTTTTCCTAAAGCTAAACAGAATAGAATTGGTACTTATTAATTACGCCTTGAAAATGTATTCTAAAAATTCAACCACTCTCCTAAAATGTTTGGTGTTTAAATATTTTGTAGGGCTGAATATGCATGTTGCTTGTTAGCAAGTTATAATTCATTCTCATAGAGAAATGGTTTTTTACCCATGGAAGTAATCTTTTAATGATATTTTCTAAGTATATTGCTGTACAAGCAACATCAGTAGAAGCCTATCTAGTTACACTAAACTAAAGATCACATTTACCATTCTTACAGCCAAGTGGTTGCTGGTCCCGTCATAACTTTTAGTTACTTAAGTCGAATAAATGTCTAATTGTTTACAAAACTAAATTGACTAAATAAGGTCAAGGATAATGTTTTTCATTGATTAACCACTTATTATACATATTATCTATTGAATATAAAAAGATTCATCTTGAAATAATATTTGACTACATAGGTACATATCTGTAAAAGATGACCACCTTAACTAAATCAGATTTTACATTTATAAATTTTATATTTAATTAGTCAAATCAATTTTTAAATCATAATTCCTTAATACTTATAAGAAGCAAATAAATGCATAAAGCATTATATTAAAATACCAGGGTTACTTATGTCATTGACGGGGAAAAGACTTTGTATAAACAATTGTGCACCATCTATTTTTGTACTCTTACTCATGATCCATTTAAAAGTCTACTCAGTTCTAGATTAGATACCAGAAGACCCTCTAAGTAACTGATACCTGAGATTCGGGACCATGTCTTGTTTGCCATTGTGCCCTTGGAATTTAATACAAGTGCCTAACCCACAGTAGGGCTGATTGATTCACTGATTAGTTTTACTGTCATGTGCCTATAACTATAGGTTATTCTCTTTCCTTTTCTGTGTTGTGTTTATTCTATTTATTCTCTACAATATATAAAATGTATTTGTTCTCTACAATAAATGTGTTTATTCTCTACAATATATAAAAACATATTGGACTACTATTATAATAAATTACTCTTCTATTTGCTTAAAGAGGGTCATTATTTTTTCACTTAACATTCCACTGAGCAGCAACCAGGACTGGTCAATAGATGGAAATCAATGCCAAGTTAGAGACAATACCTAGCCCTGCTTTGATAATCCTGTTTCACATTTGCCAGGGTCATACACTTTCTTACTTTTGTATATAGGCTCCAGAGAAGTTTCCATTAAATGAAACAGCTATATTAATTTTTTAAATATATCTTTATTTAAATAATCAGATGTCTGGACTTTATCCCAAGGTTTATTGATCAATTTTTATGGTTGTCTTCCAATATCTCTTTTATCATTTATTTTGTAACACATTCTTTGAAGGTCTGTGATTTATAGTGCTATGATAATTCCCTTATTGACTCATTAGTCAAAGTTAGATGCAGTCTTCTAATCTTAGCCATTTGGCATAAGAATCAATAGCCAAGGGGATGTATCCTATACCTTATGTTTAATTTGTTCTTTAGTAACTACATATGATGTATATCAGATTATCTCAAGTATTAACAGGATTCACCTGGACCAAATTCTCCAGTGAAAGAGCTTGTATCGATACTTCTAGTAAGTGCTGCCAAATGATATTCATAATTAACCAAGTTTGGGAATCACTGAGCTACATCAATCATTACACTAGTTTCCCTTTGTTGTGCTGAACATAGAACCATAAAATACTAAAGGTGATTTTCACATGCTTCCTTTCCCTGCTGATATTAGCTTATCCTGAATTGCTAAAACAAGCCTCTTGGTGTCACTGAATCAATTGCCTTAGTTCATCATAAAGGAAACATTGTTTAACGAACTGTATCTTAGCTGAGAAGTTATCAACAGGGACTCAAAACCTTATTTTCTTTAGTTTTGTTGTGTAATCAGCAACAAAGGATCTGAAGATAAAACTTTTTTCTCAAAGATGCAAAGTGTTTCAAACATTAATTGTATGTGCATGTGACCAATTTGAGATTTCACTATTGATGTTTCACAATACGGAAGGAAGGTAAATTATCTGTGATGATTATTCTCCTTCCCATCTTATGTTTTTTCTCAAGTGTCATCGAAGCTGATATATGAAGGTTGACATATTCATTCTACATATCTCATAAATGGGATTTAAGTTATTCCTTTTTCTAAGGACAGTAGCAAATTGCCCTTAGCCAGTCACACTATGGTCACCAGTGCCCTACTTCTAAAATGACAAAGATAAAGGGAGCCATATCTGGCTAAATAAGTTAATTACCTCAAAAGGGAATGGACTGTAAGACTCAGTGCCACCAACCATCACAGACCATCACCAATTACACACTCCATATTCATGACAAAGAGTTTCATTTTCAGGCCATTATTTTTGCTAATCTGCCCACTGTGTAAAATAAGTAGCTTGGTGGCTGGCAAGATGGCCAAATAGAAACAGCTCCGGTCTGCATTTCTCAGCGAGATCAGTGCAGAAGGGGGATGATTTCTGCATTTCCAACTGAAGTTCCCAGCTCATCTCATTGAGACTAGTTAGACAGTGGGTGCAGCCCACAGAGGGCGGGCCAAAGAAGCGTGGGGCGTCACCTCACCAGGGAAGCTCAAGGGGTGGGGGAACTCCCTCCCCAGCCAAGGGAAGCCACTAGGGATCATGCCGTGAGGGATAGTGCACTCAGGCCCATATACTACGCTTTTTCCATGGTCTTTGCAACCCTCAGACCAGGAGATTCTCTCAGGTGCCTACACCACCAGGGCCCTGGGTTTCAAGCACAAAACTGGGCGGCCGTTTGGGCAGACACCAAGCTAGCTACAGGAGTTTTTTCTTATACCCTATTGGTGCCTGGAATGCCAATGAGACAGAACTGTTCATTTCCCTGGAAAGAGGGCTGAAGCCAGGGAGCCAAGTCATCTACTCAGCGGATCCCACCCCCATAGAGCCCAGCAAGCTAAGATCCACTGGCTTGAAATTCTTGCTGCCAGCACAGCAGTCTGAAGTTGACCTGGGACACTCCAGCTTGGTGGGAGGAGGGGCGTCCACCATTACTGAGGCTTGAGGAAGTGGTTTTTCCCTCACAGTGTAAACAAAGCTGCTGGGAAGTTCAAACTGGGCAGAGCCCACTGCAGTTCAGCAAAGCCTCTGTAGCCAGACTGCCTCTCTAGATTCCTCCTCTTTAGGCAGGGCATCTCTGAAAGAACGGTAGCAGCTCCAGTCAGGGGCTTACAGATAAAACTCCCATCTCCCTCGGACAGAGCACCTGGGGGAAGGGGCAGCTGTTTCACAGCTTCAGCAGACTTAAACATTCCCGCCTGCCGGCTCTGAAGAGAGCAGCGGATCTCCCAGCACAGTGCTCAAGTTCTGCTAAGGGACAGACTGCCTCCTCAAATGGGTCCCTGACCCCCTATGCCTCCTGAATGGGAGACACCTTCCAGCAGGGGTCTACAGACACCTCATACAGGAAAGCCGCAGCTGGCATCTGGTGGTGCCCCTCTGGGATGAAGCTTCCAGAGAAAGGAACAGGCAGCAATCTTTGCTATTCTAGAGCCTCCTCCTCTGGCGATACCCAGGCAAACAGGGTCTGGAGTGGATCTCCACCAAACTGCAGCAGACCTGCAGCTGAGGGGCCTCACTGTTAGAAGGAAAACCAACAAACAGAAAGGAAAAGCATCAATATCAACAAAAAGGACGTCCACACAGAAACCCCATCCGAAGGTCACCAACATCAAATACCAAAGGTAGATAAATCCACGCAGATGAGGAAAAGACAGCACAAAAAGGCTGAAAATTCCAAAATCCAGAATGTCTCTTTTCCTGCAAAGGATCACAACTCCTCTCCTGCAAGGAAACAAAACTGGACAGAGAATGAGTTTAACGAATTGACAGAAGTAGGCTTCAGAAGGTGGGTAATAACAAACTCCTCCAAGCTAAAGGAGCATGCTCCAACAAAATGCAAGGAAGTTAAGAACCTTGAAAAAAGGTTAGATGAATGACTAACTAGCATAACCAGTTTAGAGAACATAAATGACCTGATGGAGCTGAAAAACACACACAAGAACTTCGTGAAGCACACACAAGTATCAATAGCTGAATTGATCAAGCAGAAGAAAGGATATCAGAGATTGAAGATCAACTTAATGAAATAAAGCATGAATACAAGATTAGAGAAAAAAGAATGAAAAGGAATGAGCAAAGCCTCCAAGAAATATGGGACTATGTGAAAACACCAAACCTACAATTGATTAGTGTACCTGAAAGTGATGGTGAGAATGGAACCAAGTTAGAAAACACTCTTCAAGATATTAGCCAGGAGAACATGCCCCTAGAAAGACAGGCCAACATTTAAATTCAGGAAACACAGAGAACACCACAAAGATACTCCTCGAGAAGAGCAACCCCAAGACACATAATTGTCAGATTCACCAAGGTTGAAATGAAGGAAAAAATGTCAAGGGCAGCCAGAGAGAAAGGTCGGGTTACCCACAAAGGGAAGCCCATCAGATAAACAGCGGATCTCTCTGCAGAAACGCTACAAGCCAGAAGACAGTGGGTGTCAATATTCAACACTCTTAAAGAAAAACAACCCAGAATTTCATATCCAGCCAAACTAAGCCTCATAAGAAAATGAGAAATAAAATCCTTTACAGACAAGCAAATGCTCAGAGATTTTGTCACCACCAGGCCTGCCTTACAAGAGCTCCTGAAGGAAGCACTAAATATGGAAAGGAAAAACTGGTACCAGCCTCTTCAAAAACATACCAAATTGTAAAGACCATTGACACTATGAAGAAATTGCATCAACTAACAGCCAAAATAATGAGCTAGCATCAGAATGACAGGATCAAATCACACAGAACAATATTAACCGCAATGTAAACAGGCAAAATGCCCGAATTAAAAGACATAGACAGATTGGCAATTTGGAAGAAGAGTCAAGACCCATCAGTGTGCTGTATTCAGGAGACCCATTTCATGTGCAAAGACACACATTGGCTCAAAATAAATGGATGAAAGAATGTTTACCAAGCAAATTGAAAGGAAAAAAAGCAGGGGTTGCAATCTTCATCTCTGATAAAACAGACTTTAAACCAAAAAAAGATTAAAAAAAAAAAAAGAAACAAAGGTCATTACATAATGATAAAGGGATCAATGCAACAAGAAGAGCTAACTACCTTAAATATATATATACGCACCCAATACAGGAGCACCCAGATTCACAAAGTAAGTTCTTAGAGACCTACAAAGCAAGTTAGACTACCACACAATAATAGTAGGAGAATTTAACACCCCATTGTCAATATTAGATCAACGAGACAGAAAATTAACAAGAATATTCAGGACTGGAAATCAGCTCTGGACCAAGCAGACCTAGTAGACATCTACAGAACTCTCCACCCCAAACCAACAGAATATGCATTCTTCTCAGTACCACATCAAACTCATTCTAAATTGATCACATAATTAGAAGTAAAACACTCCTCAGCAAATGCAGAAGAATGGAAATCATAATAAACAGTCTCCCAGACCACAGTGCAATCAAATTACAACTCAAGATTAGGAAACTCACTCAAAACCACACAACTACATGGAAACTAAACAACCTGCTCCTGAATGACTACTAGGTAAATAATGAAATTAAGGTAGAAATAAATAAGTTCTTTGAAACCAATGAGAACAATGACACAACGTACCAGAATCTCTGGGACTCAGCTAAAGCAGTGTTTAGAGGGAAATTGATAGCACTAAATGCCCAAAGCAGAAAGCAGGAAAGATCTAAAATTGACACCCTAACATCACGATTAAAACAACTAGAGAAGCAAGAGCAAAAATATTCAAAAGCTAGCAGAAGGCAAGAAATAACTAAGATCAGAGCAGAACTGAAGGAGACAGAAACATGAAAAACCCTTCAAAAAATATCAATGAATCCAGGAGCTGGTTTTTTGAAAATATTAACAAAACAGACCACACCACTAACCAGACTAACGAAGAAGAAAGGAGAGAAGAATCAAATAGACACAATAAAATATGATAAAAGGGATATCATCACTGACCCCACAGAAATACAAACTACCATCGGAGAATACTATAAACACTTCTATGCAAATAAACTGGAAAATCTAGAAGAAACTGATAAATTCCTGGACACATACACCCTCCCAAGACTAAACGAGGAAGAAGTCGAATCCCTATATAGACCAATAACACACTCTAAAATTGAGGCAGTAATTAATAGCCTACCAACCGAAAAAAAACCCAGGACCAGACAGATTCAAAGCTGAATTCTACCAGAGATGTAAACAGGAGCTGGTACCATTCCTTCTGAAAGTATTCCAAACAACAGAAAAAGAGGGACTCCTCTCTAACTCATTTTATGAGACCAGCATCATTCTGATATTAAAAGCTGGCAGAGGACACAAAAAAAGAAAATTCCAGGCCAATATCCCTGATGAACATCAATGTGAAAATCCTCTATAAAATCTGGCAAACCGAATACAGCAGCACATCAAAAACTTACCCATCATGATCAAGTCGGCTTCATCCCTGGGATGCAAGGCTGGTTCAGCATACGTAAATCAATAAACGTAATCCATCACATAAACAGAACCAACGACAAAAACCACATGATTATCTCAATAGATGCAGAAAAGGCCTTTGATAAAATTCAACACCCCTTCATGCTAAAAACTCTCAATAAACTATGTATTGATGGAATCTATTTCAGAATAATAAGACCGATTTATGACAAACCCACAGCCAATATCAAACTGAATGGGCAAAAACTGGAAGCATTCCCTTTGAAAACTTGCACAAGACAAGGATGCCCTCTCTCACCATTCCTATTAAACACAGTATTGGAAATTCTGGCCAGGGTAATCAGGCAAGAGAAAGAAATGAATGGTATTAAAATAGGAAGAGAGAAAATAAAATTGCTTCTGCTTGCAGATGACCTGATTGTATATTTAGAAAACCCCATCGTCTCAGCCCAAAATCCTCTTAAGCTGATAAGCAACTTCAGCAAAGTCTCAGGATACAAATCAATGTGCAAAAATCACAAGCATTCCCATACACCAATAATAGACAAACAGAGAGCCAAATCATGAGGCAACTCCCATTCACAATTGCTACAAAGAGAATAAAATACCTAGGAATCCAACTTACAAGGGATGTGAAGGACCTCTTCAAGGAGAACTACAAACCACGCTCAACAAATTAAGAGAGGA
>NW_012110008.1:167256-213739 GCF_000951045.1 Mandrillus leucophaeus | reverse complement strand
TCATAGGCATGGGCAAAGACTTCATGACTAAAACACCAAAAGCAATGGCAACAAAAGCCAAAATAGACAAATGGGATCTAATTAAACTAAAGGCTTCTGCACAGCAAAAGAAACTACAATCAGAGTGAACAGGCAACCTACAGAATGAGAGAAAAATTTTGCAATCTATCCATCTGACAAAGGGCTAATTTTCAGAATCTACAAAGAACTTAAACAAATTTACAAGAAAAAAACAAACAACCCCATCAAAAAGCGGGCAAAGGATATGAACAGACACTTCTCAAAAGAAGACATTTATGTGGCCAACAAACATATGAAAAAAAACTCATCATCACTAGTCATTAGAGAAATGCAACTCAAAGCCACAATGTGATACCATCTCACACCAGTTAGAATGGTGATCTTTAAAAAGTCAGGAAACAACAGATGCTGGAGAGGAGGTGGAGAAATAGGAATGCTTTTACACTGTTGATGGGAGTGCAAATTAGTTCAACCATTGTGGAGAACAACGTGGTGATTCCTCAAGGAACTAGATCCAGAAACACCATTTGACGCAGCAAGCCCATTAATGGGTATATACCCAAAAGATTATAAATCATTCTACTATAAAGACACATGCACCCGTATGTTTATTGCAGCACTGTTCACAACAGCAAGACTTGGAACCAACCCAAATGCCCATCAATGATAGACAGGTTAAAGAAAATATGGCACATATACACCATGGAATAGTATGCAGCCATCAAAAAGGATGAGTTCATGTCTTTTGCAGGGACATGGGTGAAGTTGGAAACCATCATTCTCAGCAAACTAACAGAGGAACAGAAAATCAAACACTGCATGTTCTCACTCATAAGTGGGAGTTGGACAATAAGAACATATGGCCACAGGAAGGGGAACATCACACACCAGGGCCTGTTAGGGGGTGGGAGTTAGGGGACCAATAGCATTAGGAGAAATACCTAATGTAGATGTCGGGTTGATGGGTGCAGCAAACCACCATGGCACCCAAACCTACATAAAAAACCTGCACGTTCTGTACATGTATCCCAGAATTTAAAGTTAAAAAAAAGAATTAAAGGTCATCAGTGTACAATGAAGAAAAAAGATGGCGGAGAAATAGTTTCCACCTCTTAATGGGAGAACATTAAGCACAGGCGGAAATCGAAGGAATTGATGGCAGCCATGTTGCAGGCAAGCTACCACAACTACTGCGGACTGGGAGATTTGGGAGAAATAGCAAGAAACATTATTTTCTAACTACCTAAAAGGTACAAAGGACCACTGAGGGTTCACTTTTTGCTCATTCCTCAATGCTTCTTTTCAGATCCTCTCTACTGCATAAAGACAAATGTAAGATTTCAAGACCAAAGTAATTGAGTTGCTTAATGCCGTAAAAAGTTGCATGTATTCAAAATGTAAACATAATTCAGCTTTTGGTGGGATTTTTTATTTTTTGTTGTTTGATTATTCACTTTTTACCTACCAAATTGCAAAACTTAAAATTCATGTTCAAAATTGAAGAGTGCACTGTAAAGGAGACATTGTCATATTTTATAGTTGGAAATGTAAATCAACAATACTGCAGTGTGACAGTGAGTGTAAATGACATCAACTAGGCCAAGCATGGCGGCTCATATCTGCAGTCGTAGCACTTTGGGAGGCTGAGGTGGGAGGATTGCTTCAAACCAGGAGTTCAAGACCAACCTAAGCAAAAAGGCAAGACCTTGTCTCTACAAAAATAAAAAATTGTAATTAAAAAATTAGCTGGGCCGGGTGGTGCACACCTGTAGTTCCAGCTATTAAGGCAGCTGAGGCAGAAGGATCCTTTGAGCCCAGGAGTTAGAGACTGCAGCCATAATGGTGCTTGGACTCCAGAACAAGACTCTATCTCTTAAAAAAACATGAATAAAAAGAAAGCTATCAACTAAAAAAAAAAAAAAAAAAGTGGCCAGTCTCAGTGGCTCATGCCTGTAATCCCAGCACTTTGGGAGGCCGAGGCGGGCGGATCATGAGGTCAGGAGATCGAGACCATCCTGGCTAACACGGTGAAACCCCGTCTCTACTAAATATACAAAAAATTAGCCGGGTGTGGTGGTGGGCGCCTGTAGTCCCAGCTACTTGGAAGGCTGAGGCAGGAGAATGGTGTAAGTAAACCCCGGAGGCGGAGTTTGCAGTGAACCTAGATTGTGCCACTGCGCTGCAGCCTGGGCAACAGAGCGAGACTCCATCTCAAAAAAACAAAAAACAAAAAAACAACATTTAACCTATAATGAGCTTAATATGAGCATTTACTCTTAGGAAAAATTGTTTTAAAGTTTGTTTGGGTTTTTTGTTTGTTTATTTGTGTTTTTAAGTCTCCAAGGTCTTAAACCTTTTGGTCACATCATGGGGAATCGAAGTGGAATCAAATCTACTTTTCAATATGAAGGTTTATTTTATTTCATTATATGATATGCACAAGACAGGGATCCTCTTTAATTTTGTGTTTAACTTAGCTTCATTATAAATGTTGGTCTTCGTATCATTATGCAAAATTTAAAACCAGAGTCAAACTGTCTCTGTAAAAATGGGATTCAGGAGACATTTTTGTTTTCACTCTTATAACCAAGAATCTGAAGTAGTGGAACCCTCTAGAATAGCAAGTTGCCTAAATCAGACATGTTGTATGAGGCCAAAAAAATCAACCAAGGTCATTAAAAACAAAAAACAAAAACAAACAAAAAAAAACATAACACAAAAATTAGCCGGGTGTGGTGGCGGGCACCTGTAGTCCCAGCTACTCGGGAGGCTGAGGCAGGAGAATGGCGTGAACCCGGGAGGCAGAGCTTGCAGTGAGCCGTGATCATGCCACTGCATTCCAGCCTGGGCGACAGAGCAAGACTCCATCAAAAAAAGAAAAAAAAAAAAAAGTAACTTGTTCGTATATATCAACAGTGCAACTTTGGTGCAGTAGCTTAATGCTATTTAATTCCCATCTTTCCCTAAGAGAATGATTAAAGTATGTACTGTTTATACAACATTATCAGTTATAATTAAGTGAAAGGCCATTGACCTTTAATATTATCAGAGCCAAGTGGATTTAGGCCAGCTCTTTGATATCTAGGCCAGCTCCTTGACTCACAGTAGTTTGGGCTTTTTGTTTCAACACTCATGAAGTAAAAAGTAATTTTAAAAATTCTTAAACTTTTTCAGACAGCCAAAATGTTCATCAGTTATTTGAACTTGGATGTAAACAGAATTTCCAGCTATTTGAATCGATTAAAGTGTCTGTTAACTCTATTTTATAGGTTACAACCTAAATCTATCCTCCAACGCCTCAGGACATGTGTGTGCACTGCATGCATACACATATACACGCACATTTTAGCTTAACTTACTGCCTTAAATAAGGTTATAGTTGCTATGAAACTTTGTATCACTAATGCATAGATAAATACAGGTAGTTAGAATAGATGGCATAAAGAGAAATATTCTGACAGTAAATCTGTAAGTGTATCTTTCAGATCTAAATCACCTTAGAAAGAAATTTCACTTCTAAATAGATCATAAAATATGTTTCCAGTGATATGAGATTCAGTCGTTCTTTTTATTTTATTTTATTTATATATTTTGAGACAGAGTCTTGCTCTGTTGCCCAGGCTGGAGTGCAATGGCATGATCTCAGCTCATTGCAACCTCCGCCTCCCAGGTACAAACAATTCTCCTGTCTCAGCCTCCCAAGTAGCTGGGACTGCAGGCATGTGGCACCATAGCCAGCTAATTTTTGTATTTTTAGTAGAGATGGATTTTCGCCATGTTGGCCAGGTTCGAACTCCTGACCTCAGGTAATCCACCTACCTAGGGTGTAATCCCTCCCAAAGTGCTGGGATTACAGGCGTGAGCCACTGCACCCAGCCAACCTTTCTTTTTAAACTACTGTTTAAGATAACACTGGCAACTTATTGCTGGGTTACAGTCAGGAGGCTCTTTTTAGTTCAATGAAGGGATGATAATGATTGTCATGAAAGGCGTTGAACTGGGCATCTATGAAAGGTGGTTGTCTCCCTGCTAGGGGATGCTGTGTGAAAACAAACTTTGGCTATTTCATCTTGATTGATAATTTGTTGAATATCTGCTGTGTTCATCTTTGAGTAACAAAATATAATTCGGTGAGATTATTTGTCAGTGTAGTGCATAGCTACGTAGTATATTTAAAATAGTATAAAATCTTAAGAAATAAGTATCTTTATTATACTTGATTTACAGATGAGAAACTGAGGCTAGGATTTAAATGATTTATCCCCAAATCACTGATTTAAATTCTGACCACCTGACTCTAGAAACTATGCTTTTAAACAGCATGGGGTAGGAGTGGAGAGGAGGTTGGTACTGAAATGTTACATCCGCACTGGAATCTAGGAAAAGCAGAATTATCAGATCTCAGGGAAAGTGAGGACTGGGACCTGTCTAGGGACAGTCAACTCCCTCAATTCCATCTCCCTGTCTCTACTTTCTCACTTTTCTTCTGCCCCATTCTTATTCCTGCCTATTTCTTTCTCACCTGTATGAACCATTCCTATCCCGAAGACTAACTCTTCTGGCTTCTCAGTCCACAACTATCTCCATCTCTCAGAATGTCTATTTCAAAGTATCAAGCAAGGAATCTACCTTGTGCAGTTCACCTTTTAATCTTAAACATGACAAGACAACTGTGCATTACATCACTTTGGGTCAGGAGTCTACCTCTGACCTGAAGCTGTGGTCGGGTAGTATATGCCAGTTGGGAGTAATGAGGAGAAACTAGCACAGTCTAGAAAGTGATGTGAAAGCAAGAAGGCAAACACAAATCACAACTGGTAGTTCCAAAAAAAGACTAATGAGACTGGGCTGGCTACTGATTATTTTCCTTTGGGGGAAAAAAAAAAAAAAGATTGAGAGAAGAAAAATCTTATCGCATAAGCACTAAAATGAGCTGTTGTCTAAAATCCTTGGCCTTTCCTCTCCTGCTCTCTCAACATATCTTTGTTCCAGAGAAAGTGAAAGTCTAAAGAAAGCTGTACTTTTAAAACAAGAAAACAAAACAAAATCTCTTGCCATAAGTAATAACCTCCAAATATTGACTTTTTAGGCCCAAGTTTCATTTCTCTACGGGAATGACTGCATAACACATAGCTTACGAGACATTTTCTCACAACTTCCCACTCAAAATAAGCAGTAACACCCTCCCACCACCACCACAGAATTGTACTATCCCTAACACATATGATCATTACAAGCACATTTTGGACAGAAGCAGCCATTTTTCCCAGTGACCTATGACTTGTAGACACTTACATGGGCCAAGCACTTGGCCCAGGCAGCACAATTCCTATGTCCTTGGCAAACAAGAAGGAGAAGATGGCAAAAGGCAGTGACTTGAGGTGACAAGTTTTCACTTGAAAATAGGAGTTTCTCTTCTTTATTCCAGCTCGACTGAACTTCCAGCATATATTCGATGTAACAAAACATTATATTGGAAACACAAGGCATCCAGGCCTTTGGCCAAAAATGTAGGGGAAAAAAATAGAAAGCCTAATATTTCATGGGAAATTCTTGGCTTAAATAATATTTTAATAAAGCTTAGCTACATATGCCAATAAAGCACGGAGATGACATACTGATTTATGATTTAAATATCATTATAATCTCTGTAATGTCTAGTATCATCTTATATCAAACAATATGAAAGAGGAAAAATCGCTGGGGAAAAGAAGAGCAACATGAAATCAATTCAGATACCTATAGAATGTTTATTGCATATACCATCTAATTAAAAATTTGCTGTAAGGGTAATAAGAACTAACATACATTGAGCAGATATGATATAAGCCTTACAAGTATAATCTCTTTTGATCTTGAACAAATTTCCCTGAGGTAGATATTATTATTTCCATTTAATAATTGAGATTCATAGAAGCTAACTTGCACAAGGTTTAGTGGAACTCAGAGGCAAATTCAACCAATCCGACTTCAAAGCCACACTCTTAGTCACGTGCTATACTAAAGATTAATTTAGTGAAGTCAATTATTTGTTCTGGGAAGAAATGATTGATACTGTATTGTGATGGTTGAGATATTGAGTGTCAAATTGATTGGATTGAAGGATGCAAAGTATTATTCCTGGGTGTGTCTGTGAGGGTGTTGCCGAAGGAAATTAACATCTGAGTCAGTGGACTGGGAAAGGCAGACCCACCCTTAATCTGGGTGGGCACCATCTAATCAGTTGCCAGCACGGCCAGAATATAAAGCAGGCAGAAAATGTGAAAAGGCTGGACTGGATTAGCCTCCCAGCCTACATCTTTCTCCTGTGCTGGATGTTTCCTGCCCTCGAACATTAGACTCCAGTTTCTTCAGCTTTGGGACTTGGACTGGCTCCTTGCTCCTCAGCTTGCAGATGGCCTATTGTGGAACCTCACCTTGTGATTGTGTGAGTCAATGCACCTTAACAAATTCCCCTTTATATATACATCTATCCTATTAGCTCTGTTCTCTAAAGAACCCTGACTAATACAGTATGTGACACATAATAAAGAATAATTATGTGAATCTATGTAGAATACTACTGAAAAGAGAACTGGACCAGGAGACCTGACTTCTAGTCTTGATTCTATCAACTGAATATATGGCCTTGGATTTATCATTTAAAGTCTGGGTCCCCATTTCCTCATTTGCAAAAGGAAAACCAAAACACATGACAATAATTAGCCTGCTGGCCTCACTGAGTTTTTTTTTGTTAATCTCAAATAAAATGATGGGAAAATAACTTTATAAGTTGAAAAGCACATTCCAATATGAAATGTTAGCATTGAGAGCCCACTACATTGACCAAATCTTAATGAGCACTACATGAGATTTTTAAAATCACAGAACAAGTGTTTTATGTCCTCTAAAAACAAATTGTTTTTAGCAAAGGTGAGATCATATATTCAAGAAGAGAAATTAAATAAAAACAGCTCCAGAATATTGATACCCTTGAGGTTCTGGAAAGGGAAAATGCAAAATCAGTCTGCTAGGGTACAATCTAGATCCCTTAGGGAGGGAAAAAAAAACAATAAAATTAACTCACATTCAAAATTAAAACCACATGAGAAAACAAATACCAAGATTGGAATCTAGACACAACCAATAGGAATATCAGCACAATAACTAGAAATCATTATAAAACAATCTATAAGAAGTTTTAAAGTATGTATGTTTGCCAGTAAGCATGTGAAAATGTGTTCAACATCATTCATCATTGGGAATGCAAATTTAAAAAACTATCCCCTGAAATGGTTAAAATGACAAGGACTGACCATACCAAGTGGAATGAGGTTGGAACTCTCACATAACCACAGAAGGAAGTGTGCACGGCATAACCAGGAGTGGAATACTGGCAGTTTCTACTAAGGCTAAGTAGGTACCTATACCAGGACCCAACAATTCCATAATAGAGTATGTATCCAGGTGAAATGAATGCTTATGCCCACAATAGATCTTGTATAGACATGTTCCATAGCAGCTTTACAATAGTCAAATTTATAATAGTCAAACAAACATAGATAACCCATATGCCTGTCAATAGGAGAATGGATAAATAAACGGTGTTATATTCACAAGATGAAATACTATTACTGGAATATAAAACAACCAGGTCAAATTTCACACTCTGTTGAGTGAAAGAGGCAGGTACTAAAGAGTACCTACTGTGTGATTCCATGTATACAATGCTCAACTACAAGCAAAACAAACTGCTGATGAAATGCCATAAAAAGGTGAGCTCTGCTAGGGAGCAACTACAGTCTAAAAAGGGCAGAAGGAAATCTTCTAGGGTGATAGATATGCTTTATATCTTGATAAAAACCATGGAAGAACAACCAGAAGATATGGAGGATAAAATGAAAAGGTCTGAACTAGGGATCTCCGAGGAGAGAAAGAGAAAATGAGGAGGGTTCAAAGAGCCAAAAACTATTCCCAAAAGAAGACATTTATGCGGCCAATAAACATATGAAGAAAAGCTCATCATCACTGGTCATTAGAGAAATGAAAATCAAAACCACAATAAGATACCATCTCATGCCAGCTAGAATGGCGATCATTATAAAGTCAGGAAACAACAGATGCTAGAGAGGATATGGAGAAATAGGAACGCTTTTACACTGTTGGTGGGAGTGTAAATTAGTTCAACAATTGTGGAAGACAGTGTGGAGATTCCTCAAGGATCTAGATCCAGAAATACCACTTGACCCAGCAATCCCATTACTGGGTATATACCCAAGGGATAATAAATCATTCTCCTATAAAGACACATGCACACATATGTTTATTGCAGCACTGTTCACAATAGCAAAGACTTGGAACCAACCTAAATGCCCGTCATGATAGACTGGATAAAGAAAATGTGGCACATATACACCATGGAATACTATGCAGCCATCAAAAAGGATGAGTTCATGTCCTTTGCAGGGAGGGACATGAATGAAGCTGGAAACCATCGTTCTCAGCAAACTAACACAGGAACAGAAAACCAAATACCGCATGTTCTCACTCAAAAGTGGGAGTTGGACAATAGAACACATGGACACAGGGAGGGAAACATCACACACCGGGGCCTGTCGAGGGGTCGGGGGTTAGGGGAGGGATAGCATTAGGAGAAATACCTAATGTAAATGACGGGTTGATGGGTGCAGCAAACCACCATGGCACATGTATACCTACGTAACAAACCTGCACGTTCTGCACGTGTATCCCAGAACTTAAAGTATAATAATAATAATGAGAAGAAGAAGAACAAAGAAATTCAGACTCAGACTCAGATGATTTCAAAATTATTCCAAGCTTTCCAGAAGCAGCTAATCCCTACTCTATATAAACTATTTCAACCAATAGAGAAAGAATACACACTAATTCTTATTACAAAGACTCATAACATTTACCCAAATTCAGACAGAGATGACACAGAAAAAAATAATACAGACCAATCTCATTCACAAATATTTATGCAAAAGTCCTAAGTAAATTGTTTAACAAACAAAATCCAGCATTATATTAAAATAACAGTTGACAGTGACCAATTGGAGTTTAATCTCAGGAATGTAAAAATAGTTTCAGTGACTCAATTTACCAAATTAACTGGTCAAAGGAGAAAAATAGATAAACTTGGTAGATACTAAAAAGACATTTTGTGTAATTCTTTATCCATCACTGATTTAAAAACCAGAAAAGTAGTAAAAGCATACCACCTTAAAGTGATAAATATATAAATTATATATTCTGGAAGTGTTTTATTAAAATCACTAAGAAGAGAAAGCATGCCTGTTATCACCACCATTTTTGTTTATCAATAATCTAACAATACTAACAAATTCAGGCCAAGAAAAACTAAAATACTAAATAATGAATTACATCCTAATTATTAAGGATGCTGTATCAAAGTTATAATTATTTTTAAAAATATTGTTTTAGAGCCAGGCGCAGTGGCTCACGCCTGTAATCCCAGCACTTTGGGAGGACAAGTCAGGCGGATCAGCCTGGCCAACATGGCAAAACCCTGTCTCTACTAAAAAAAATACAGAAATTAGCCGGGCTTGGTGGCAGGCGCCTGCAATTCCAGCTACTTGGGAGGCTGAGGCAGGAGAACCGCTTGAACCTGGGAGGCAGAGGTTGCAGTGAGCCAAGATCATGCCACTGCACTCCAGCCTGGGAGACAGAGCAAGACTCTATCTCAGAAAATATATATATATCTACATAGTTTTAGGTGTCCTGGGCCTGTGCTAAATCCTTTACATACTCAATTCATTTAATCTATACAACTCTGAGAGGTAGATGTTAGTCCATTTTGCAGAAGTGGAGATTGAGGCTCAGAGTCATTAAGTAGGTTATTCAAAGTCATCAACCAAGTAAATGACAGAACTGGCACGTGATCTCATCTTTCTGACTGTAAACCGCTGTGAACGTAAACAAGTTATGCTATAGCTCATGCATCTCCCATAATTTCTCAATTTTTTAAAGAAAGATTGACTTTCAAATCCATAATAAATTTTGAGAGATCATTTTATCATCCCATCAATTCTTACAAAAAATGAGGTAATTTGACATTTTAAATTAGAAACAACTCTCAAATATGTAATTCCAGTGTGAACCTGTTTACAAAAAATGACCTGGTGAAAGCTTTTCTGGCACAGAACATTTTTACCTTAAAAAAATTTTTTTTTAAATCATTTAACAGCAGAAAATATATCCTGGCTTCACTGGGCCCAACAAGTCTAAATATCACTTTAAAACTTTCAACCTCTATAATCCTTTCTATAGCTGACCGTTTTGAAAGGTGGCAATAAGGAGCTGCTCTACAGAGAGTTCTGGAAAACGTCAGGTTTCTCTTTCCAAGCATCGCGTGAGTCACTCATTTTGCAAAACATAATGACGTGAAAGCATAGCAATGGATCAGGTCATCCTTGGGAACTGCTTTTTTCCCTAAGAGTTTCAGAAATCCTGTGAAGAGTTCCTATGGCAGGGCAGATCCCAGGCTCATGTGAACTTGCCTTTCTTTGGCACGAGAACGTGAAAGCATAATTTCAGGCCCTGCAAAAATCAACAGTGACAGCCACTATTTCTCATCTTCTCTTGGGAGAGGCCCTACTAGCTTTATTTATAACTAGCATTTTGTAGACTACCAGTAGAACAGAATCAGCACGGGTACTCTTTCTTTGACGGAAGGAACTACTTTTCTCTTGGAGACACTATTACAGTAAAACATATGTGTTGATTTCTGAGTCCTTATTTTATTACCAGTATCTTGGTTGGCCCCTTTTTAGTCCCCAGTGTCTTAATTAAATTCAAGAGTTGAGGAGATGGTAGTACAAGTATTGGTTAGTTATAATAGCACTCTGAGGGTTGGTAAGATCTCGAAAATATTCAGGTCTAGACAATGAAAAAAGAAATCTGTGGGCTATAGCTTTTCCTTCCTACCCCCACAGCCTGCTCTGAGACCTTCTTGACCATCACCAAACTAAAATCAGCCCTAAGATATTACTAACAGTTTATATTTATTAAGTACTTATCACAGGCCAGTAGCTATCCTAAACATCTTATATTATCTCATCTTGCCTTAAAATAATTCTATGAGGTTCTAATACCTGGCTGGGCAAGAGAATCTCCAGGATAACTTTTAAATGTGCTTTATTTTATCAGAAGTGTGTATACCTTTTCATTAAAGATATTGTAATTTCTGGGCCAAAGATTCTATGTCTTATTCTATCCTTCCTCAGTAGAAGTCTGGAGGGGCATGAAATCATATTACCAGGCATTTCTTGTGTAGCTGGACCATGGTTGGACAATCATCTCTTTGAGATATTGCCTAGTAAGAAAAGCGTAGGATTTGGAATCAGATGTTCTGAGTTTGTCATAGCTTTCTACCTACTTGGTAAGTGACTTTGGAAAGTCATTTTGCTAAATTCTAATCAACTCATGTGCAAAATGAGGGAAAAAAAACCCAATTCTCATGCAACTGTCTCAAGGATTAGGGTCAGTGATTTTCATAACCTAGTACCTGGCAGACTCTCAATCCTTATTCATTGGGTAAATGGAGAAAACAGTGAAGGGACTTCCCACTTTTCCCAGTTCTTCCTCTGCCTGTCCTCTTACCCATCTGCTATATTGATTTCCTTATTGTTCTTTAAGCACATCAAACTATTTCCTGCCTCAAAGCTTTCACACTTGCTCTGGGCTGCCTAAAGCACTCTTTCCCCAGTTGATCATACAGTTGATTCTTTATTCAAATGTCATTGTTTTAAACAGGTCTTTTTTGAACTCTATCTAAAACTGTCATCTCTGGCCCTCGTTACTTTTGATCCTTATCTTGATTTATTTTCTTTATACGTTTTACCACTATTAATAATTATGTAATGTATTCCTTGTTTGCTAACAGCTTTCTCCCCAAGAATGCCTTGGAGCAGGGATGCTGTTTTGCTCACTTAGATGCAAATCAAAGGGTAGTTATAGTTTTGAGTGCCTCCTTCACAGACCTTTCTGATTCACACCTGTGAGCTTGCTAAAGTTTGAGGAGTTGAGCTTGCAAAGAAGAAATGGGGTGACCTTATTTAAAACAGTGATGCTTTTCTGCACATAAATAGATACATATCTCAAAAAGAAATGTTTTCTGAATTCACTGGAACAAATAACTGAGAAGAGTTATATTGTCATTCCCATTCCATGATAACTCCAAAAAAGTAAGTTTATAACATGCTGTTTTGATTACTAGTTTATGTAACAATTTTATTAAGTTGATTCCAAAGCAATATGTTCCAAAGTGGTTTATATGAGGACACTAATAAAGCAGCATACTAAGCAAATAGACCAACCATTATTTGGTCAGCTAACATGACTCGTTTCCATTGCCATCTTGAAGACCCTCCAATTTTTTAAGTCTAATATGGCTCAGGAAATCCAAGAGTTTGAAGTCTACAAGTCATGTCAAAGGCAAAGTCAACAACTGCAAGAATTTCACCCTTGTTCTCAAGGGTAGTTTCAGAAACTTTGCTGATTTGCATTTAGTAATCAAAGCAGCAGACAGTTAGGAAAAGCATCAACCTAATATTTTCTCTACTTGTCTGAAGGCACTTGACAAGCTTGGTTTCTTAAGAGAATGAGAATGTCAGAAACCCAAAGAAAATGCTCATCGGGTCTAAAAGGAACCTGACAGATGCTGACTTACAAGTGAACCAATATCTTTTAATTGCTTTTTAATTGCATAAATTTCTGCAACATGAGTAAATTCTAACAGGATTCCTGCATAGTCAAGAAAATTGTAATAGTAAATAAAATTAGCTGTGTTCTAGCCTTCTTACTGCTCTCAGCTGGTAGTGTGCAAATTAGTCTTCACTCCTGAAAGAACAATTAAGAAAATTACTGAACAGTTAAGAAAATATACATAACTTTTAGTGGACAACAGCGTATAGTGATTGAATAGGCAGATGAATAAAATAAGCCCTAAGTAGTAAATGTGCTTTTGAAAATTAATTGATTTTTTTTTTTTTGCCAATTTCTCACCAGAGGCAAATTTAAATGTTCACTGTTTGGACCATAATATTAGGGAGAGCTAGAGGTCAGTCAATAATAAATATTTATTGAGCAGCTACTATGTGTCCAGAAAGACTTTTGGGGGATAGAGATATATGTCCATTAAGCTTAAAATCAAATTGTAAAGAGAAACTTAGCTAGCAAATGCCAGACAAGTTTAAGCATTGCTGACTTAGAGCAGTTAGGGAAGTTGCTAATGAAGGGAGAAATGGATACTTTTGCAGGAGTGTTCAATCTTTTGGCTTCCCTGAGCCACACTGGAAGAAGATGAATTGTCCTGTGTCACACATAATGTACAATAGCACTAATGATAGCTGATAAGCTAAAAATCACAACAAAAAAGCTCATAATTTTAAGAAAGTTTTTGAATTTGTGTTGGACAGCACTCAAAGCTCTCCTGGGTTGCATGCACCTCACGGGCCACACGTTGGACAAGCTTGATTTAAAGGTAGAGCAATATAGTAAAGAGAAAGGTGAGAGGAAGAAAATGTTTGCAGACAGCTACAGAAATAGACTTCAAAGTGAATTCCAAAACTTCACATTTCCTATGTGGGTTCTGAGAAATAGTTGCAAAACCATGAAGGGTAGAGAGAGATGAGAGAGAAAATGCAAGAGAGAAATGCCATGTTTTGAACACTATTCCTACTTCTTTTCATTTGACAAGTATTTACTGAGTACCTACTCTTGGGATCGCGGAACAATTTGAGACCCTGGGTGTGTGGTGATAATCAACAACGTGCTCTCATGCAGCTTCCACTTAGTGCAGAAAAACTAGTTGAAGGACAAAGGCACACACTGTTTAAGGAAACAATGTAGAAAGGGAATACAAAGAAAAATATATATCTGTAATATTCTTATAGTACACATTCTTTACCATTTAAAAATGACTACTATTTGTTCTTAGGCCTACTATTGTCAAACATTTACTTATTAATTCCTTAAAAATTGGTCTTTATTATGTGCCCTGATTTTGAATTAATCAGGTTAAATTACTAATAAAAATATGACATTCTGTTATCAAAGCAAGTCGAACTATTTAAAAATGCGTATTTGGAAGAATATATCTCACTGAAAAAAAAAGAGTCTGAAATATGTATTATACCAAAAGAACAGAATTTTCAGAGAATTCAGATATGGCTTTATTTGTTGCAAATCTTCTCATAAATTCTCCAGAGCAGTCCAGCTCTTCTCATTCCAATTTTCTTGCTATTTTTCTGTTACTATGATAAATATCACAGTCACCTCTGACTTTTCCCTTTTCCAATATTGACTCTGTATAACATTCCTTTTGTATGTATTTGTATATTGCCCACTGATATTACCTATTAGCCCAAGACCTCATTCCTTCTCTAATTAATGTCATAGTTTCCAGCACCCTCTTCTGCCAGTTACAGAATTTTGGAGCCCAGAGGGACTATACTTAAGAAATGCAACCCTTAAAGCCATTATATTCTCTGCTTCTGGATCAATCCTCTTAAAACAGGCTCTTATTGTGTAGTTTTCTGATCAAAATCTTTCCATGGCTTACCACTACCTGCTGAGGAATCCTCAGATTCTTTTGTCGAGCGTTTAAGGCTGTCTATGCATTTTCAAGGCCCCAATTTGCTTCTTCAACTTTGTATTTTTCATTCATTGATTCAAAAATATTTTTTGAGCCCATTTGTAATGTAAATGGCGCTAGGGTCTTGCTACAAAGATGAGCAAGTCATAGCCTTGCCCTCTAGCAGTCCCCAGTTTAAGGGAGTGGGTACAGGAGTGGTGGGAGTGGGAATGACAAGTACATGAAAATCTCATTGAGAGTCGTGGTACCAGCACCTGCCCAGGGAGCACTGAACTCAAGTGTCCAATCCTGCTGTGTAGCCAACTTGGCTTCATCAATGCTGACGTGGGCTCTTTTCTCTGCTTTTCTGTATACCCTAAATATATCTAGACTTTCAAAGCCTAGATCAGATGCCAAATAATCGATGGATTTTTCCTTAGTCTCCTACTCTTAAATATCTCTCATTTGAATTCCCATGGCATTTTTTAATTTCCTTTCTTTTTTTTTTTTTTTTTTTTTTTTTTTTTTTTTTTTTTTTTTTTTTTTTTGAGACGGAGTCTCTCTCTGTCGCCCAGGCTGGAGTGCAGTGGCTGGATCTCAGCTCACTGCAAGCTCCGCCTCCCGAGTAGCTGGGACTACAGGCGACCGCCACCTCGCCCCGCTAGTTTTTTGTATTTTTTAGTGGAGACGGGGTTTCACCATATTAGCCAGGATGGTCTCGATCTCCTGACCTCGTGATCCGCCCGTCTCGGCCTCCCAAAGTGCTGGGATTACAGGCTTGAGCCACCGCGCCTGGCCTTTCCTTTCCTATTCTAATCACATCCCTGCTTGTATTAGAGTATATCTCTCTTGCTACAACTGTCTGCCTCTTAAAAGCAACAACTATGACATATATTTACATATCTCTAGACACATAAACCTAAAAAAAGTTTACAAAGGTGTGCAATAAATGTTCCCCGGGCTAAAATAATGAATAATATAATGTGTACAAAGTCAAAAGTAAAATAGAACAATGGCGGGAATTGACTGATTCTTCATACAGTTGTAAAACTATTATACTACATAAATTACTGCAAAAATTAATGACCGTAGAGAGGAGGACTACCACTAACAAACTAGGATCCTGGGCTTACAGGGGTTAAGGAGATCTAACCACAAGGGGAAAAAAATATTCTTAATTTGTCTTCATTAAAGACTAATTTTAGGTCTTTGGGTAATTAAATGAATACATTGTTTATGCTCCATACACTTTCGGCCCGAGTCTTGGAAAATACGTGAAACTTCCAAGAATTAAAGTTTCCATTAACGCAAGTGCCAAAATCAGGAGGCTTGACCTGTGGGAAAAAGCACATTTGTCTTCGCTGGCTCCTTTTCAAAAAGCTATAGATGTTTATTGTATAACCTTTTTTTGTACGCAAATGCTCTGTTTTATCATGCAGACCATCTAGACAGAGGAAGAAGCTGCAACATTTCAGAAAGCAACCAATTACTGAAGACCGAATGACCAGGCCTTATCAGCGCTGAAGTGTTAACGGCGGTCCCTGTTTGGGGCAAAATTTCTTCATCGGGAACCACTGCCAGTGGTTTCTTTTTTTTTTTTTTTTTTTTTTTTTTGTTAAGGGGTAGGGCGGGGGACGGGGGGGGCGCAGTCGCTGTTTTGAGGGGTGTGGGTGTGGGTGTGTGTGTGTGTGTGTGTGTGTGTGATTCCCTGAAGAGTGGCTTTGGCTGGTGAAGAAATAGTTTACTAGAGTGGGTTTCAGAACATCTTCCACCTGCATCTCTCCTAGCAGGTGGAAATTTAATGTAAATAATTGCGTGTGCCCACAGCGTGAACGCCTTGGAAGAATATTTTCTGACTTCTCTGCTTTGATTCAGTCCGAAGTAGCCCAGTTATCATGAAGAAGCCCAGTTATCTACCTAGGTTACAAAATAAAATTAAAACTAAATCTCCTTGCGTCAGTGAACTTGGACTCAGAAAGTTCTCTCCCCTGAGCAGAGAGCCTTTTAAAGACTTGTGTGTCACGCTGGCAGCAGGGGGTCGCGGCTACTGGAAAGGAGCTGGCTCTGCAGGTCCCGCCCTCCCCCGGGTCGTCCCTCCCTCTGGCCTGCTCCCTACCTCCCGGGGACTCGCGCTCGCCCCTTCCCCGCCCGCCCCCTACTCCGCGACAGCGGCGGCTTCCGAGGTCTGGCGTGCGTCAAAGCCCTAACTGGGAGGCTGATTTGTGGAGCATCCCCCCCGGCCCCCCCAGTCCCTCCTCCTCCCACTGAAGTGGCCAAAGGAGTTGAGCTGAGCAGGGGGAGGGGAAGATCGACACCCATCCCCCTTCCTCTAGCCCTCCCTGCGTTTAGATTCAGTTGCACCTTTTATTATTTTAACTGTTCTCCATAGGACACGCAACCCCCAATCTGTCCCTCCGGCCTGGGCGGCCCCTGGTCCCGCGCGCCAGGATGGGAGAGCGAGGGACCTGCCCGCTGCCCGCCGGCGTGTGCAAGGAGGTCCAGCCGCCGCGCCCGCTGCCCGGAGTCTGTAAGTTTCAAAGCTGCTCCGGGGGAGGGGAGGGGGAGGCCGTCCGCGTCCCCATAAATGATTTAAAATGCAAAACACCGGAGAGGCTTGCAGTGTTGGATGGACTTTTCGGGGCGCACTCCCTACTGCAACCCGCAGGCTGTTGTCTGGGTTTTTTTTCTCCCCCCGCACCTTGTATATTTTATTCCTTCGTTGTTTAAAAAAAAAGTTTTCAATTTTTCAATTTATAATATTATGATTTCCACAGGAACCTTTTTAACTGTTTTTTTAGATGCAACTCATACTTTCGCATTTAAAATAATTCTTATAATTTATAAATTCTATAGCACACCACTTATAATTTTGTCAGATTACACGTTATTTATACTGCGCAAGGAGTCACGGCCTTTGCTTACTTCTAAAAATAACGGCGGAAGAATTTCCCCTCTTTACTTTTAATATTGCTACATCATCTAAGTACTTTAATAAGTAAGTAGATCGTGCACCCAACTGGTCTTAATCTTCTTGATTGACGCCACGTGCTGTAACCTTGCACTAATTTACAGACGCGGTACATCGCAGAGAATAATCTTTGAGCCTGCTGTTTACCGGAAGGCTCTTGGTTTTGTTTAGCTAAGGCTATGCCCATATGTGTTCAGAATGATAAGAAGAATTGGAACAGTTCTTTTTATTAAAACCAAGTAATTTTTCTGAGATCCCAGAACTCAAGCACAAACTAGATTCATGTTTGGGTTAGTGAAAAATCACAGTTTTGGTTTTGCATGTCACCTCGTGCATGTACAAACCTGTCCTTGAATACAAGGACCAAGAGGTAAGCATAGGGTGGGTTTTTAAGTTTTTAATGAATGTTTCCCTCGTGCAGGAGGACGGGTGTCCAGGGACGGAGAGGCAGGTGAGAGGCAGGTGGCTAAGCTGGCTATGGTGACAGGACGATGTTGGCCAGAAAGAGTATCATCCCGGAGGAGTATGTGCTGGCGCGCATCGCCGCGGAGAACCTGCGCAAGCCGCGCATCCGAGACCGCCTCCCCAAAGCCCGCTTCATCGCCAAGAGCGGGGCCTGCAACCTGGCGCACAAGAACATCCGTGAGCAAGGACGCTTTCTGCAGGACATCTTCACCACCTTGGTGGACCTGAAATGGCGCCACACGCTGGTCATCTTTACCATGTCCTTCCTCTGCAGCTGGCTGCTCTTCGCTATCATGTGGTGGCTGGTGGCCTTTGCCCATGGGGACATCTATGCTTACATGGAGAAAAGTGGAATGGAGAAAAGTAGTTTGGAGTCCACTGTGTGTGTGACTAATGTCAGGTAAGAATGTAGTGGGATGAGGCAGGGGTTGAAAACAGTAGAGAAAAAAATGTCAAAATGCCTTTTCTCTTATCATTCTGTTATTTAATTGAAAGTGAAATAAAGGGTTTGTTTTAGAATCTCCAGAAACAAAAAAGCACAATAAAGAACAAAACCTAACACAGTAAATATTTTTTTAAATGCAACTTTATGGATGAAGAGTCTCCGAAAATCTGAGCTTCAGTCCTTTGGACTAGCCTTGAAAATGTTGTACCAGTTATCAAAAAAAAAAAAAAAAAAAATTGTAATTCAGAGGATAACACAGAGTGCTTTACTCCAAAAGCACGCACGTTTAGTCCAGTATGAAAAAGCTGCTGTCCGTAGTTTCAGTGTCCACAGGTAAATATCTCTGATCAACAAAAAAATATTGTGCTAGTGGACGTTTTTCTATGACTCTTCTAACCCATGACACTTTCAGAAATAATAAGAAAAAAAAATAGGGAGGCCCTAGGGGGAGAGTGTCCTAGATTAAAAATCTACTAAAAAATGAAATAAATATCATCCCTTCTTTATCGAGATTATCATAACATAGCTAATTGCTTGCATAAGATTCAGAAATTAAAAGTTGTGCTAAGATTCAGAACTAGAAATTGCTAATTTTTAATGAAAATTAGTCCAAAATTTTATGGAAGGGGTTATATAAAAGCAATTTAATTTTGTACTCTTCTTTCAAAGTTTAAATAGAATAGGGACAAGACAGTTCTTAGATACCTAACTTTGGCTTCTTTCTCATATCATAAGTATCTCAAAGGCAGGTAAATTGAATTTGATTTCAGTGATTCTCCTCTCTTACTTTCACATGGTTTAAGAACATTTAGTTGAGGTGATTTGTTTCTTAATTTTTTGTTGTTGTTGGGAGGTGGAAAGAGATAAATTATATCAATTACCAAGATGTTCACTGTGAATCAAAACAGTAGTAATAATACTAGAAAATTTTTCAAAACATTTTTAAAAGAACATTTTAAATTCACATAATTCACAAAGCAAGGAAACTTGAAAAAGCATTATGATACCAGGAAACTGTAAAGGATGGGACCTCCAGTGACTCTGAATCTTATGAAGCTAGCATATCACTGCAGAAAGTGGACCCCAGACTGAACTTGTCCACCCTTCCATTTGCTAAGTAACTACAGTGCCAGCCTTTCAAGGAGGAAGGCAGCATTAGTGTGCGGAGATCACACACCACAGATTTCAGATCAATTTTTGAGGAGCAAAAACTATTGAATTGATGTATTGCTTTTAATATTGATTAGATATTCTTTTCTTTTTTCAAACTTGTCACGAACTGTTGTCTCAAAGAAAATGCAGTTGGAAAACATAGGAGATCATCAGTATACCAAGACATAAAGAAAACACAATACTTAAAATATCCGTTAAAACATTCAATAGATATTCTAAGATCAAATATCATTATCTATAATATATCTCTTTAAGAAACTTACTGGCACTGATAATTGGTGAATCATTTTCATATCAAAATAAATTTTTAATCTAAATTATATGATAGATACTGATAAAAAAAGAGATAAAAAAAATAACAGCAAACCTTAAAAAATTCATTCTCTCCCAAAGAGAATTTAAAAGGTGACTAATAATAATTCTAATTCTTTGCATTTTTCTCTTTGTAAATTCAATGTCCAATCATATCACTAAAATTGGAAACAACATTTTTCATTGAATATTCACCAGTATTTCCAAATAATGTTTGACCATTCTTCTTTTAGAGTGACTCATTTTCTCCTTCATGTATTTTCTCCTTCAAGGCGTCTCTTTGACTCCTTCATTTAACATGAGTCAAAAAATAGACCAATATATTTCCTCTTTCTCAATATTATCCAGCCTACCTCTCTCTGTAACAGAACAAAGGAACAGCTAAACACTTTTATCTCTTGACATTGTTTAGCATAGCAAGTGTCAGTAAAAAGCTGGATCTTCTACCATATGTAATATTTAGAATTCCTAAACAATATATAAAAATATCCACATGAACAGTCTCTTAAACCATTAAAACAAATCATTTGGGATATTGATCATTAGACTGCTCTCTGAAGTATGGATACATTATCAGAAATCAGTGTTTTATCCATACCCCTTCTCTGGGGTCCATTTTTATTCTTCGCCATGTTTTGGGGCTATACCAGATATCTTTTTGTGGGTAGCTGGTGCAATAGGCAATTACTGTAGTTTTCCATGAATCATTTTAGCACCAAAAGAAATAGGCAACTTTCGCACTCCACTTAAAAACTAATCAAAAGAATAATCCATGTATTCTTGCTTATCCCTCATGGTTTTCTACCAAAGTGCACTGTATATACCAAGTATTCAAATATTTTTAAACATTTTTCTCACCTGCTGTCCGTAGCATTAATAAATAGGTAATACTTTGAGAGATTGCTAATGTGTGGCTTGTCTTCTATAAAGTTAGAGAAGTTGGAAATTGGGGTTGGGGGCAAAGATAAGACTAATCTCTTTTCCATGAAGAAGCCACAGCAGTACTAGTTATGAAATTAAGTGTTATAAATTGATAGTAATAAATGTGGTGCTTCCCATATGGGGGTAAATGAGAATCACCCGAGAACTTTTCAAAAGCATCGTACCCAGATCCAACCTCAGCCTATCAAATCAATGTTTATTCACTAAGATAGGGAGTAGATGTTCTATTTGAAAAAGCTTCCCAAGAAAATCCTACAACTTCTTGGTTCCTTCCCTTTGCTTCTTTCACAGGAATAGGCCAAAGCGAGAAAATTCAAGTTAGTACAATATTAATTGCAGATACACCTTAGAGATATTGCAGTTTTGGTTCCAGACCATTGCAATAAAGCAAATATCACAATAAAGCCAGTTACACAGACTTTTTGTTTCCCGGTGCATATAAAACATTTACATTATATTGTAATCTAATAAGTATGTAATACCATTATGGCTGAAAAATGTACATATCTCAATTCAAAAAATATTTTAATGCTAAAAAATGCTAATAATCATCTGAGCCTTCTGCAAGATGTGGTCTTTTTGCTGGTGGTGGGACTAGCCTCGATATTGATGGCTGCTGATTAATCCAAGTAGTGGTTGCTGAAGGTTGGGGTGGCTGTGGCAACTTCTTAAAATATGACAATGAAGTTTGCCGCATCAATTGACTTTTCTTTTCACAAAAGATTTATCTGTAATGTGTGATGCTGTTCGATAGCATTTTACCCACAGTAGAACTTCTTTCAAAACTGGAGTCAATCCTCTCAAAACCTGCCACTGCTTTATCAACTAAGTTTATGTAATCTTCTAAATTCTTTTTTGTCATTTCAACAGTGTTCACAGCATCTTCACCAAGAGTAGATTCCATCTCAAGAAACCACTTTCGTTGCTTGTCCAGAAGAAGCAACACGTCATTCATCTGAGTTTTATCATGAGATTGCAGCAATTCAGTCACATCTTCAGGATCCCCTTCTAATTTTAGTTCTCTTGCTATTTCTACCACATTGTGCTCCCTCCACTGAAGTATCAAACCCCGAGAATTACAATCAACTTCTTCCCAACTCCTGTTAATGTTAATATTCTGACCTCCTGCCATGAATCACAAATGTTCTTAATGGCGTCTAGAATGATGAATCCTTTCCAGATGGTTTTCAATTTACTTTACCCAGCTCCATCAGAGGAATCACTATCTATGTCAGCAATAGCCTTATGAAATGTAAATTTCTTAATAGGCCTTGAAAGTCGAAATTACTCCTTGACTCATGGCTGTAGAATGGATGTTGTGTTAACAGGCATAAAAACAGCAATCATCTCCTTCTACATCTCCATCAGAGCACTTGAGTGACTAGGTGCATTGTCAATGGGCAGTAATATTTTGAAGGAATCTTTTTTTCTGAGCGGTAGGTCTCAGCAGTGGGCTTCAAATATTCAATAAATCATGCTGCAAACAGATATGCTGTCCTCTAGCCTTTATACTGCTACTTATAGAGTGCAGGCAGAGTCACTTTATATGCTTTAGGGCTTCCGGATTTTCAGAGTGGTCAATGACCATTGGCTTCAACTTGATGTCACCAGCTGCATTAGTTCCTAACAAGAGTTAGCCTGAACTTTGAAGCTTTGGAGCCAGGCATCGACTTCTGTCTAGCTATGAAAGTTGTGGGTAACGTCTTCTTCCAATAGAAGGCTGTTTCATTTTCAACACTGAAAATCTGTTGTTTAGTGCAGCCACCTTTACTAATTTTCTTAGCTAGATCTTTTGGATAACTTGCCACAGCTGATAACTCCATCAGCACTTGGTGCTTCACCCTGCACTTTTCTGCTTTGAAGGTGGCTTCTTTTCTTAAGCCTCCCGAACCAATCTCTTCTAGCTTTAAACTTTACTGTTGCAGCTTCCTCACTTCTCATCCTTCATAGAATTGAAGAGAATTAGGGCCTTGCTCTAGTTTAGGCTTTGGCTTAGGGGAATGTTGTGCCCGATTTGGTCTTTTGTCCAGATCACTCAGACTTTCTGCATCTCAGCAATGCAGCTACTTCACCATCTTATCATTTGTGTCTTCACTGGAGTAGCACTTTGAATTTTTTCCAAAACTTTTTCTTTCCATTGTTCACAACTTGGCTGTTTGGCACAACAGGCCTAACCTTTGGCCTAGTGTGGCTTTTGACTTGCCTTCCTCACCAGCTTAATCATTTTTGCTTTTAATTTAAAGTGAGAGGCAGCAAATATTTCCTTTACTTGAACGCTTAGTGTTCTTTGTAAGGCTATTAACTGACCTCATTTCGATAGTGCTGTGTCTCAGGAAATAGGAAATCCCGAGGAAAGGGGGAGAAACAAGGGAGCAGCTGGTCAGTGGAGGAGTCAGAACACACACATTTATCGATTGTTTGCCGTCTTATATGGGCATGGCTCATGGTGCCCCAAACTAGGGGTTCCCAGTCCTTGGGCTGCAGACCAGTGCTGGCCTGTGGCCTGTTAGAAACCAAGCCACATAGCAGGAGGTGAGCAGCCGGGGAGCAAACATTACCTCCTGAGCTCTGCCACCTGTCACATCAGCGGGGGCATCAGATCCTCATAGGAGTGTGAACCCTATTGTGAACTGCGCAGGTCAGGGATCTAGGCTGCGGGTTCCTTGTAAGAATCTAATTCCTGATGATCTGAGGTAGAATAGTTTCATCTCAAAACCATTTTCCCCACACACACACCCCAGTATTGTCTTCTACAAAACCAGTCCCTTTGCCAAAAAGGCTGGGGACAGCTACCCTAAACGATGACAATCGTGACATCAAATATCACTAATCACACATCATGGTAACTGATGTAATAATAATGAAAAAGTTTGAAATCTTGTGAGAATTACCAAAATGTGACACAGAGACACAAAGTGAGCACGTGCTTTTGAAAGAATTGTGCTAACAGACTTGCTGTACAAAGGTTGCCACAGACCTTCGATTTATAAAAATGCAGTAACTGCAAAGTACATTACAGCAGAGTAGAATAAAATAAGGCATATCTGTATGAGATCTTGACATAGTCATTTACTAGTTTCTGCCTCTAGTTCTCCCTTTCGTCATTTCAGTATTCTCCAGAGCACCTACAGTAGCGCTCCCCAACCTTTTTGGAGCCAGGGACTGGTTTTGTGGAAGGCAATTTTTCCACTGATGGGGTTGGGGGATGGGGATGGTGTGGGAATAAAACTGTCCCACCTCAGATCATCAGGCATTAGATTCTCATCAGGAGGGGGTAACCTAGATCTCCCACATGCACAGTTCACAATAGGGTTCGCTATCCTATGAGAATACAGTACCTCCACTGTCCTGACTGGAGGCAGAGCTCTGGTGGTAATGCTGACTTACCCACTACTCACCTCCTGCTGTGTGTGGCCCGGTTCCTGACAAGCCATGGACCACTACTGGTCCCTGGCCTGGGGGGCTTGGGGACCCCTGACTTAAAAGAACAAACTTAGATCATCAATAAGACACTTTTCTTTCCAAATGGAAAACCATTCCCTTCTATTGAAAATACTAGTTGTTTGGAATAATGTGTTTTATACCAGTTTTTTTAGCACTGTGCTATTTCTATATGAGATACAAAATAAGTATTAGCTAGTGATATGATTTTAAAGATTATAAATAATAATTTTACTCAGTACTCAGTACCTTCCATATGACTCAAGTCTCCTAAACATAGATATGCAATAAATAATAAACATCTACCTGCTAGAAAGTTTTACAGAGTAAACTGTGCCTTTGTGAAAGTGAAGTATGTCGCAATGTAAAATATGCCTTTATATAAAAATATATTAATCTTTTACACAGTTAGGCCCATCACTACGTGACCTGTGAAACATTAATAGAATGTTAATTAGGCCTTAGCTTAAAGGAGCTTAATGAATTAATAGAATGTTAATCTCCAGAAGTCTGGAGGTAGATGCATGCGAGAGAGAGAGAGACTGTTCTAAACACAGTTTAGAATTTGGCATTTTACAAGGTTAAGTTGGCTAGTCTGTCTGCAAGCATGTAATAGTCTCTAGTGGAAGGAAATGAAAAGTTCAGCCTGGCATATTATTTCATTATTCAAAATGTGACCTGATGGTGTTCTTTTCTGATATCCTTCCTCACAGGTCTTTCACTTCTGCTTTTCTCTTCTCCATTGAAGTTCAAGTTACCATTGGGTTTGGAGGGAGGATGATGACAGAGGAGTGCCCTTTGGCCATCACAGTTTTGATTCTCCAGAATATTGTGGGTTTGATCATCAATGCGG
The DNA here is from genome assembly GCF_000951045.1 of Mandrillus leucophaeus. Lineage (NCBI taxonomy): Eukaryota > Metazoa > Chordata > Mammalia > Primates > Cercopithecidae > Mandrillus > Mandrillus leucophaeus. Next base: position 188,523 of record NW_012110008.1, on the reverse strand, counting down.
TCATGTTAGGCTGCATTTTCATGAAAACAGCTCAGGCTCACAGAAGGGCAGAGACGTTGATTTTCAGCCGCCACGCTGTAATTGCCGTCCGAAATGGCAAGCTGTGCTTCATGTTCCGAGTGGGTGACCTGAGGAAAAGCATGATCATTAGTGCCTCCGTGCGCATCCAGGTGGTGAAGAAAACAACGACACCTGAAGGGGAGGTGGTCCCTATTCACCAACTAGACATTCCTGTTGATAACCCAATCGAGAGCAATAACATTTTTCTGGTGGCCCCTTTGATCATCTGCCACGTGATTGACAAGCGCAGCCCCCTGTATGACATCTCAGCAACTGACCTGGCCAACCAAGACTTGGAGGTCATAGTTATTCTGGAAGGAGTGGTTGAAACTACTGGCATCACCACACAAGCACGAACCTCCTACATCGCTGAGGAGATCCAATGGGGCCACCGCTTTGTGTCCATTGTGACTGAGGAAGAAGGAGTGTACTCTGTGGATTACTCCAAATTTGGCAACACTGTTAAAGTAGCTGCTCCACGGTGCAGTGCCCGAGAGCTGGATGAGAAACCTTCCATCCTCATTCAGACCCTCCAAAAGAGTGAACTGTCTCATCAAAATTCTCTGAGGAAGCGCAACTCCATGAGAAGAAACAATTCCATGAGGAGGAACAATTCTATCCGAAGGAACAACTCTTCCCTCATGGTACCAAAGGTGCAATTTATGACTCCAGAAGGGAATCAAAACACATCGGAATCATGACAGCAAGATAACCGCAAGACAGTCTTTTATCAAGTTTCCATGGTTTATGCCAGGCACTGTCAGACTGAACCAGAGCTGGAACACAATAATGTGTCTTTCCACATTTTATTACACTAAATGATATTCATATTCAAGCAACAGCACTTTCTGTAGTAATAAAAAGTAACACACAAAGTGGAGGATTCATGGCTTATGCTTGTTTCATATGTGTAGAATTCTCAGTGATATGCTTAAGTTATGTGTAGGGGTGGGTATGCTCTCGTTTCTCTCAATTTGAAACACAAGAATTATTAATAGTAACAGGCCTTGAGCACAAAATTTGGTCAAGAAATGAAATCTGTTTGAAATGCTTAGTTGGTGAAACCACAGATCTCTCTGTTACTAATGATCACTCTGGAAATGCAAATAGAATAGGAGAAAAAACAAAATCATGTTAATGCCTTTGTATATCAACCTTCTCCTGTCTCCATGATACTGCATTTGGTAGGAAACCTGAGGCAAAAACTGCTTAAGTGGATCTGTTTGTAAGTGGATTCGGTTCATTCACTTGGTCTGTCGGTGACTCCTGAAGGTCTCCTGGTTCATCTCATTGCAGCCTGTTGGGCAGAGCTGGACAAGGTGTCTTTGGAGGAAAACTAAGTCTTGTCTCATTTAGGACTGGGTTCCCAACACTGACAATCACTTCCTTCAGCTTCTTCTTCTTCTAGAATCCCCACAGGGAAATACTGTATTGAATATTTTATTAAAACATTTTCTTTGTACTCACTGTAGTTTTGTGATTCCTGTTTCACAAAATCATCCCAAGTTAAAACTCAAGAAAAGATGTTTTTAGAGCCATATAACAGAGATGTCAAAGTGATAATACTCACTCTGAGATTCCTCTCTCTCAAATCTGTTTGCTCCAAAACTAGCTTTTTTTGCTTTGTTTTGATTTCATTTCAGGTTTTAAAATGTCCTCTTGGTTTCTCAATCTGAGCCTGACATACCATAAAAATGCTATAAGCTTTTTTTTTTTAATCTTCAATCTCCCATCTTAAAACTATACTTCCTTCCCAGTAATATCTGAATTTAGGCTTGGTATTTATAGATTTAGCATTATCTCATTTGCTAAAGTGAGATTTTCAATCAACGCTTCATTTAAGCATCTTTAGTGCCTGCTTCTTCAAGGAAGGGATGAGAGAGGAGAGAGAAGTACTAGGTTAACAAGCTATATATGGTCTTATTCTTACATTTTATATAGCTAAACATCAGAAAGCTGAACTATTGTGAAATCTTTCACACAGATCTGAGGGTTTGTATTTATGAACATTGAAATAGGCAGGTAATTATGAAATGTTCTGTCTTAAGATACATGATTCTCACCAGGTGAACGGAAATTGTTTATCAGGTCATTGAGTTAATCATTCCTGAAAGGGTTCTAACTGTTCCTCTGAACTCCAGACTCACAGATCAAACAGGCACCTGAGGCTCCACTTGGATACTGAACAAGCGTTTCAAACTTACTACGTCTAAAACCAAATGCTTCATTCTCACTCACAAAACCTGTCCTCCTCCCAGTCTTTCTTCCAATCACTCGGGCATCAAGTCCTGACCTGGAAGTCGTTCTTGCTGCCTCTTTCATACCCTATATGCCATCCATTAGCAATCACCTCTTGACTCTCCTTTCAAAATATATCCAGAATATGACCAATTCTCTCTACTCCACCACTTCCTTCATAGTCCAAGCAAGGATACTTGTTACCCAGTATATATGCATGCATCTGTAACAATTGTTTGAATATTAAAACATTTCTGTCTAGGTTGCTAAAGACTATCTTAATAAAACTTAACCCAACAGCAACTACGGAGGTGGATATCAGACCTCAAAATAATTCTGGAACAGATGCAGGTTCCCACCTTCCCACCCCAGGGCAGCTAAGCAGACTCAGAGGCAGCTGCCACACCATCCAGCAATAAGAACATGGATAGCGGCTTCCTGCAGCTCAGTAGCAGCCCAACGTTTGTAGAGGTGACACAGGCTGTGCAGCAGGTGATGTCAGGACATAGTGAAGCTGAGATGTCCAAGGTCTAGAGAATTCCCTGGCACCAGGGGCAAAGCTAGCTATGGAGTACAGGCAGTTTCCCCAGCCACCGTCCAGCTGCAACTAAATGCTGAGTGTCAAGGATCTAATGACTGTCAATATAATGGGCATGTCAACGAAAGGGCTCCCTATGTCAAGTTGTGGCTCAGACAGGGACATCATTTAGCTAGAGACAGCCACACCAAACCAAAGGTTCCATCAACAATTTCTAAAAATCTGAAAATATTTTAGAGAGTATTAAAATGATTTTGTGACCTATTTTTGCTAAAACATATTTCACTGGGTAAGCAATTTTGAGAACTACATAGTTTTAGAAGATAAGACTGACTGTACATATGTATGTGTACATGTATGATTTTGCCTTACATATTCTGTTTAAATATTATTTATATTCAGTATTTTGGTTCTCTGCTTCTACCCTTTCTTCCACCTCCACAATTCATACAGCAGGAACAATATTTTTTAAAATCACAAGTCAAACTACATGACACCTCTTCGTAAAGCCCTCTTCTGCCTTTTTCATTTTCTTTTTTCTTTTCTTTTTTGGAGACAGAGTCTCACTGTGTCGCCCAGGCTGGAGTGCAGTGGCACGATCTCAGCTCACTGCAACCTCTGCTTCCCAGGTTCAACAGATTCTCGCGCCTCAGCCTCCTGAGTAGCTGGGATTACAGGCGTGTGCCACCACACCTGGCTAATTTTTTGTATTTTTAGTAGAGCCAGGGTCTTACCATGTTGTCCAGGCTGGTCTCAAACTCCTGAGCTCAGACAGTCTGCCCACCTCGGCCTCCCAAAGTGCTAGGTGTGAACCACCATGCCCAGCCCTTTTTATTTTTCTTAAAATGCAAACCAAAATCCTTACCAAGGCCAACAAGCCACTACATCTCATTGTTAGCGCTCTTCCCCTCAGTGACTCCCACACTTTTCCACACTGGCCTTTCTGCTCTTTGAGAAAGAGACATACGGCTCCTGCATCATGAATTTGCTTCTACCTGGAGAGTTTTCCCTCAGAAAGCCTCATGAGTCTCCCCTGTCATGATTTAGTCTCTGCTCTAGTGTCACCTCGTGAGGAAATATAGTGTAATAGTTATAAAAACAGACCCAGAAGCCAGACTCCCTAGGTTTCAATTTCAATGCTAACATTTAGCATCTATAAGGCCTTGACAAAATTAGCTTCTTTGTGCCTCAGTTTCTCCATATATAAAATTAGAATGAGTATAGTATCTACCTCACAAATTTGTTGTGAGGATTAAGTGAGTTAACATATACAAAGGGCTTAAAAGAGTATAATTCATTGGCCCAGGACAAACACTTGAAATAAAGGATTTCCTTTATTTCAAAAAAGGCAAAAGGCAATAAAAGAAAAAAAAAGGATTACCTTCAAACTAATTGGCTTCTTAGTAAATGACTGATTCAATGCATTACTCTTCTTCTCTAGGACAGAGATAAAAGAACTCTGCAACATGAATCTGATCTCTTGAAACCTCTGCAGCAGAGGCCCTTATATCTGCCCACTCCCAGTTGCTTTTCCTGATCCTTTGATACCTTTAACAGACACTTGCCTGTCCTCAAACATTGTCATGTGTAAAATACTACAACGTGTAAAAAGGAAACATTTTGCATACAGAGATTTCTGCTTGCACTTGTCTATCATATATTTATTCATTTAGTAATATATATTGAATGTCTGCCGGGTCTGACATTTATCATCTGGCAAAAATAACTAGGTGTGTCTATTTTCTTCAAGGAGGAGCAGAAATTGATAGCCCGAGTATATGCTGATTCTATAGTAAGTAATCAGAGATGGAAAGTATCAGGTAAGAAAAACTGGAATACATGCCAGAATTGGAAAAGAGACACTTTCATCTCAAAATCAAAATCCAAACATACTGCTAGTTACTGAGCAGGTATGGGAAGACAATGGAAGACCTAGAACTGCTGCACATACAGCTTTGCTGAGAGCTGGATGAGAAAATAGAACATTGTCCTTAGAACTATCATTTTTCCCTGCTTTATCCCCATACCATAGTTTTATTCGACAATTCCTTATTGTTTGCATCTTAGCTCAAGACTCTCTCTAAAGAAAATCATTGTTGCCCTTGCCCAAATATCCCTGGCCAAAACGTTCTGACATGCAAGTGTGTCTGAGAACTGACAGTTTCCCAGCAGCTTAAGGAAATGACCTTAGTTCCCAAAGAAAGTCTAACCCGCAGAAAAGTTAGTCATTTCATGAACATAGGGCAGCATTTTCTCCCCTCCAATATTTGGATTTCATTTTGTTGTAGTTGTTGTTGTTTAGCCACTTGGCATTCATGGAGCTAGAAGTTTCCCCTTTGATAATAAATCAATTGTAGATAAAGAAGAATGAATGAAAAGACATCTACATCTCCTGGGACTCCTACTCCCAACTTTTGTTATTTTCAGCATGGAAGGTAGAGGCAGAACTGTAGTTAGTGTCTCCAAGGACCAGTGCATTAAAGTAACCATAACAAATCCTACAGGCTGTTTAAGAGGAAACCCAAGGGCCATGCTCTTCCCATGATCTTTATGCACAATTCTCATCAATGGTGATGGGAATTTCCCCACAGACCTAGAAAGGATGTGACTCTCAATTACACCCCTTGATAATCGCACAGATCAAGTTTAAGTTCATGAAAATCTTAATCAGTCTTTAACTTCAGATCAAAATATTACGTTGGAGCCCACTTTCATTTTAGGTTATTTACATCTTCATGAATACTCTTTTCAAGAGGTGTTCCAGTTCTCATGAACATTTTCTTGGCTGTACCATATGGCACTCCTTCCTCCACTCCAATACTCCCGGGGGTAGTTGGAATGAAACTGTTGCCTTACACTGAGTTTATCTTAATTATTTGAAGGAACAAAAATATTAAATCTGGATTTCCACATACTATTGGATTGCTTCAGTGGGTATGGAAAAGTCGAGGCTGAAATAGTTGTCTGTAAAACTGAAGTTAAGATATGTAGTACTTCAAAGGGCTTCACTTATTTGCCATTGATTGTTGAAGAAAGTTCACATTCTTTACACATGATAGTTAAGACTCTTTGTGGTTTGATTCCAACACATCTTTCCTGCCTGATTTTCTAACCCTACCCAGAATACCTTACGAAGCTTCAAGTTTATTGAATGCTTCACTCACATTCTGCAAACTGCTGAGACTGAAATTCTGTGCTTTCTCTACCACAAACTATTGTTTTTACTAAACCTTCTGAAATTCTCCACCAAAATCACTCGGTTTTTTATCCCCACACATTTACCTCTATTTATTGGTTATTTCATAATAACTGGTATTATATAGCTTTTGAATATCCTAGACATCTCTCTCCTCTAGACTGTAAGTCCTTTCCCCAAATTACTTATCACGGTGCTTGCCTAAAACAGATGGTGATAGCAGCCTGACAGTTATCACCCCAAAATCCATTCTTCATTTTCCTACATAGAAACAGAGTTTAAGCTGGGCATATGAATATCCAGCGAGAGACTATACATTCCCAGTAGCTATGTCAGTTACTTATGGTCATGTGCCAAATCTGGGGCTCAATGTCCTGTGAACAGAAGCTAGTGGACCACTTTCAATTCTTGATTTTAAAAACTCTGAGTTTGTATATCTCGACCTTTTGCACCTCCTGTGGACTGAGCACATGTGTGATGGAAATCCAGCTTTGACCAGGTTGATGAAGATAAAACCTGTGGAGTAAATAAGATGGAAATAACCTGGCACAGCAAATCACTTTGTGCAACAGTGCTGTGCAAGTCTGGGCTTCCTAATTTTAGCCAGTTACACAGATGAAAATAAACATTTACTTTATTTTGGTAGGTTTTTTTGGCTTTTTTTTTTTTTTTGACTGCTTGTTTGCATGTTTTCTTACTATACTGTAGTTGGGCCTCTATTCTGATTAATAAAAATGCTAAATTATCAAATGCAAAAGTAACCCACAGAATGGCAGAAGATATTTTCAATTTAATATTCTACAAAAATTCATCTCTAGAATGCATAAAAAACTCTTAGAACTCAGTAAGATAAACATGGGCACCCAAATAGAAATAATTGACAAACAACATGAAAAAAGTACATCACAAAACAGAGAACCCAAAAAGCCAACACACATATCCAAAGACACTTGATTTCACTAGTAATCTAAACGCAAATGAAAAGCACAATGTAATGCCATTACACACCACCAGAACAGTTAAACTGAAAAAGATAAAGGCAAGTGTTGAAAAGGATGAGGAGCAACTGGAACTGAAACATACTACAAGTGGGATAATATATTGTCATAATCACTCTGAAAAACTGTTTGGCAGGGTCTTGTAAAACAAAATGCAACAAATGCTATGACTTAGCAGTTCCATTTTAGGTATATACTCCAAAGACTTACATAAAAAAATTTTATAGTATCACTGTTACTATAGGTCCAAACTGGGAGCAACCCAAATATCCATTTACAATAAAATGGATATGTAAGTATCAATATGTTTATACAATGGACTACCACAGAACAAAAAGAATGAATAATTTATAATGACTCACAATAACATCCATATATCTCACAGACACAGTACTGAGCAAATCAAAGCATATCTTTATGTTTCCATTTATATAAAATTAAAAACAGCCAACATGACTCTTTGGTGTTTGTAAGTCAGGACGTCGTTTATCATCAGAGGCAAAGGGATAGGAGCTGGAAGACAGCATGAGGAAGTTTCTGGGTCTCTGTGAATGTTCTGTTTTTTGAACTGTGTGCTAATTATATAGGTGCCTTCACCTGGGGAAAATTCATTGAGCTGTACATTATAATTTGCGTACTTTTTTGTGTGCACAGTTCCTTTTAATAAAATTCAAAATAATGTAATCATCAAAATACTTTAAAGAAAAGAAAAAAGTAAAAAGTAAAACATGAATCTCTGGCCAGGCTCAGTGACTCACCCCTGTAATTCTAGCACTTTGGAAGGCCAAGGTGGGCAAATTGCTTGAGCCCCGGAGTTTGAGATCAGCCTGGGAAACTTGGAGAAACCCTGCCTCTACTAAAAATACAAAAATGAGCCAGACATGGTGGCTTGCACCCGTAGTCCCAGGCTACTTGGGACGGTTAGGTGGGAGGATTGCTTGAACTCAGGAGGCTGAGGTTGCAATGAGCCAAGATCGTGACAGTGCACTCCATCCTGGGAGACACAGCAAGACCCTGTCTCCAAATAACAATAATAACAAAAAGAATCACTTAAAACTAATCAACATTGATGAAAATCTACTTTCTTGTGTGGTAAATACACTGAAATTTTTTAGATTAATTGACTATTTAAAGACCCTATAAAATTTGTACATCATTTTAAAATACATTTATCTCTGTAAGTGTCATGGTCTGTTAGATGTATAGCTCATGCTGGAGTGTGAATATGACCATTCATTTAACAATTATTTATTTAGTAACTGCTCTGTACCAGGCATTGTGATAAAGCCTGGGGATACAAATTATAAACCAAGTCACCACAAGGTGCCTATAGCCTAACAAAGACATTTACCAAAAGTGCCTGCAAAGGCGTATTACAAGATAGTGGTTACATGCAGGAACTCTGGAGTCAGGCAGCCCTGGCTTCTCTGCCACTTACAGTAGTGGGACCCTGAACAAGTTCCCCTGAGCCTCAATTGACTTAATATGTTGAATAAATTCGTACTATATTACTTAGTTTATATTAATATATACACTATATGGTATGTAATTTATTATATATAATATTCATATACTTATCATACTATATGTATTTATATATAGTTGTTTTGAAGTATTGATGAGAATTTGTGTTCAGTACAGTGTCTGGAATACAGTAAGTGCTCAATAAATCTTAACTATTATGACTACTATTGTTATTATTATTTTTGCAGCAGCAGCAGGAGTAGTATGGTGGTGCTCCCAAGGTAGTGTCAATTAAATGGCAGGAAACAAAGCGACTCTCTAACAGAGAGGGCAATAAGGAACCAATGAAGAGGAAAGAACCAGTGAATTTATTCTAGATGGTCCTAAAATAACCATCGTGACTACATGGGAAAACAATAAGGGATGGGCCCCATCTTCTACCAAAAATGTTAACTCCTACCCAGCCTCCAGCTCATAAGGTACCACTTCCTCAAATCATGTGTCTAATCTCACAAAAAACATGAATATCTTAGAACTCAGTATTTTAAGCCGGGAAAAGAGATAACAAGAGGGGCTATCCAACCCTTTTCTCTGATTCTGATATTCCTCTGCTTTATAGCAGAGGCTACAAAGGTACAATCAGAGGTTAAGCAATTTAGAACCAGCGAATCGTTAGAAAACAGTGAGCCTGAGAAGGACTTTTAGCCCAAAATGGTAATAGCTTACCATTAGCTCCCTTCACTTGATTCCCTTATCTTTGAAATAACCAAGAAAAAAACTTTTAAATCACACTTAATCTACTGCAGCCTGGGTAAACAAGAAAGACTTATCAGTGGGAAAGAAATTTTTAGAAATTCCTGGAAAAGATAAAGAGGATAGAATGGACTTGCTGGGAAAAACCAATCACAGCTGAGATCTATTACCCAGATTCACTCAAAAGAAAGTATAGAGCTACTAAACAAGGGGTTTTGCAACAAAAGTCAGGAACTATCCAAAGTTCAGAGGTGGTAGCTAGCGGCTGGGAACAGAAGCCAGAGCAGACAGCAATTTAGGGACATTGCAGAGCTGTAGGAGATCTGTACTGGTCTGCAGACAGACAATAATTGGCAATGTAAGTAACTGGGGAACTAGTGCCTGAGACTTCTAGGAATACCAATGGCACTTTGGGCCCTCTGATAACTTGGGCTACCACAAGTGATAGAAAAAGAATAGGGTTGCAGTTGAGCATTTGAATTAAAGTTTTATTCGATGCCCTTTGAAGTTTCTTAACATTTGGTTGCAATTTACATTTATAATTATATTGTACGAATATACTTTTTTGACAGATCACAATGTTGGCACTCTCCAAAGGGCCTAGTTTGACATGCACCATAAATCTCTTTCAAAAAATCACCCAGAAACATAATTCAACTTACAATATTTCCATTTTAGGTAGCACTACTTGTAAGCAGAAGGGATTTCTAACATGACTTTTGTCTTTGTAGCTGAATAGTATTACCCTGGATTTGGGAGAGAAGGTGAACTCATTTCAAGAACGGAACTAGGTTTTTCAGAACATTGCAGTAGTTGTAGAAATGTGTGTTGTAATGGAGGCAAGCTACAGAGAAACATATAGAAAGCTTAATCTGGGATGCTGGAATGGTGAATATGGTAAATACAACTAAGAAACAAGGGAAAACTTACCAAATTTAAATGAAAATTTTGACATTTGAATAAAAGATTTCCTATGTGGTTACTCAAAATAAAATTATTCTGCCCCAGGATTCCTTTTGCAAATTACCCTTTAAACCAATTGTGTTTTACTGAGGAAAAATGTGATTCTTTTCTCTTTTTAGCCTTTTGTTATAGAAAATTTCAAACATATACAAAAGTGGAGAGATTAGTATAATGAACTGCACATAATAATCACCTCCTCAATAATGACCACGTTAGGGCCAATCCTTTTTCAATTTATCAGCTGTTGACTCAACTACACTGTTCTTCTCATAGTAATGGAAGTGATAATGGAAGTTTAAAAATAACAAAGCAGAACCTGGCAAGGGCCTTATCAGGTATTGTGCAAACAAAAGACTATGTGAACATTTTTAATGTGAGAATAGCTTTTAAAGATTAAAACCAAAGAATGGAAAGACTTTGAGATGGGTCTTGAATGATGGATGCTATTTCAATAGGCAGAGATGGGCAAGAAGGGTAACCAAAGCATAAGATTACAAGTTCCATGAGGCCAGGAATGTTTTCTATCTTGCTTACTGTTGTGTTTCCAGTATTTAACAGTGCCAATCCTTGCTTGATAAATATATGAATTGATGAATCAATGCCATTTATTCTGCTTCAGTTACCTGACCCTTGCCGGGTTCTGCTTTGTTATTTTTAACCTTCCATTATCACTTAGACTATAATTTTCTCTAGCAATGGGTTTTTTTACACTCATCTTTATATTTCATTACTGTGACAAGAAAAGTATAGTTGAGTCAACAGCTGAAAAATTGAATTAAAAGTCAAGAAATATCACAAGAATTAATGCTAAGATTTTACAAATGAATTCACAGTTCTGTTAGATTTAGGGTTTAAAGGATGTCTTTATGGAGCTAATCATTGATATAAGAATTTATTTTGTGATAGTCAATGGTACCAATCAGTAGTTGTAAAAGGCAGATAAATGACATAATTCTAAGACAAAAATCAATGACAAAGACTTTTTCCTTTTTGTTTTTTGAGGAAAATAAATGGTTCCATTTATATGGGCATTTAATAGGTCTAAGGGAACCATACTATGAATTTGACTTGAATTTTAAAAGGAGATGTAAATAAATAGGCTTGACTACTCTACCTAAAATTGACAAAATGCCAAAACCATATTTAACTTTAATTTGCTAGAATCCCTATAGTGCACATTTCAAGAGGTGTCTCTCTTTTGTTGTTGACGTGATTCAACTTAATTATGTGATTTTCCACCCCCGGTTTTATGTATTTGTTTTATTTTTACCTTTGCCTTTAGCTGGATTTACTGACTAGTTTTTACCTTCACATACATAGGAAATGCTTGAAGAAAAATCAATGTGTTTTGTGTATACAATCCACCAAATTTAAACTCTTCAATTAACAAGTCACATATGAGTGCAGCCAAAAAGAAGTTTAAGGCTCTGAAATCAGGATTTTGAATCATCTTAAAATATAATTTGAAACTGAACACAATGTCTTAGCGTTCTTTGCCACTTAATACTACTGATCACTCTCATCCTTTGGGAAGTTCTTATCTTTTAGGGCTTCAGTGATCACTTTGCAGGGTGTTCTCCTGCCCTTTCTGACTCTCTCACAGGCCATCTATTTCTGTGGTTTCATCTGAGTTGTCTATCTAGATGCTGCTCCACACACACATGTTTATTCCTCTAACTCACTAGCTACTGTAAACATTCTGCTGGAGAGCATGCTTAACATAGCAAAAACCAAATTTTGTGTATTTTCTAGGAGTCACCTCCTCATCTGTAATCTTTTGATGGTGAGACCCAGTGTTGAACTATAATTGCTTTTTCTTATCCCCTAAATTGTCCCTGGCCTTCTTAATAAATCAGTCTCCAAATATCACAGATTTCCTCTAGCACAATGTCCCGTGCATCTGTCTCTTTTTACACTGTCTTTACTCTAGTCCAGGCCCTCATTACCTGCTGCCTGGGCTATTGCAATGAACTCTCATCTGATCTTCAACCCTTTTTTCCCACTCATTCAACATACTAGCAATGAAATTTTCATAAAAGTGAAACTACGACCATATTTTTTCTTCAAAAAACTCCAAGTTTTTCTTTCTTTCTTAAATTCAGATTCCTCACTTTGACACTCACTAATCTGCCTTCTGAATCCATCAGTCTCCCTCCTCTTGTCATTTATTTCCTTGATACAGACTAAATCTTACCCCTTTTTCTGTTCTCTAGAAAGACCTTTTCTTTTCCACTTTGCCATGATTCAAAATCCTGATTTGACTCAGGTATAAATAATTCAAGAGACATTTTAGACAGGCTTCATCAGAGTCTATGTACAGGTACGGACAAACTGCTGTCAAACATTTGAGAATTTCCATGTTAAATCAATTGGTTGTGTTGGAGGACAAAGGCATCTCAGATGTTGAAGCATTTTGTCACAGCTCAGAGTCTAAAGCCTCTTCCCAAAGCATCTTCCAGTTTTCAGAGCCTTAAACTTCTTTTTGGCTGCACTCATATGTGACTTGTTAATTGAAGAGTTTAAATTTGGTGGATTATATACATAAAACACATTGATTTTTCTCCAAGTATTTCCTATGTATATGCTATGTCAAATTTCTTCTCCAGGTTGGGTAGAAAATCTCTGGACTTCCAAAACTTTGTCTACTTAAAAATTCCAATAATATATCAGATGGAAAACTTTTACTCCTCTATCACTGGAATGGCTGTAGCCCAAAGGATTTGAAGTGAATGGGTGGGGTAAGAGTGGTTTTTATCTCTCTCCGCTCTTTTTATCTCTTTTTATCTCTCTCCACTTCTCTCACCTTGGAGGAACAGCCTATTGCTAGAACATCTCTTCTTCCCTCTTCCTTTCTCATACCCTGGGTGTTAGGGAGAGAAGAGGGAATAAAAGAGCTGGTAGAAAATATATTACGTAATGGTACCCAATATGTTTCCATTGCTTCTAGTGGCCTCTGCCAATGTCATGCTCTCTACCCACAAGATGTGTATGTATTTTTCTTGGGATGACTTAGCATCATTATTACATTACTAAGCACCCCGTCAGTGAGGGACCTCCTACTCTCCATTTATTTTTTGCCAGTGGCCATGCCTTCACTGTCTCTGTACTAGTTATCTATTGCTATATAGCAAATTACTACAATGCAATAGTTTAAAACAGGAAACATCTTTTATCTTGCAGTTTCTGAGGTTCAGAAATTTAGGCATGGTGCAACTGGATCCTCTGATGCAGGCTCTCTTTTCAGGCTCAAACAAGGTGTCAGTCAGGGTCTCTCATGAGGCTTAAGCAAGTCTCATCTAAACACTTGACTAGGAAAGGATTTGCTTCTAAGCTCATGTGATTGTGTGCAAAATTCAAGTTCTTGGCATCTATTGGACTGAGGACCACGGTAACTAGCTGATTGTTGGCCACCTGCAATTCCTTGTTGCAAAAGCCTCCCAACAGGAATGCTTGCTTCATCAAAGCATGCAAGCCAAGAAAGCAATGGAGAGAGTTTGCTAGCAAGATGCAAATTATGATCTCGATAATGAAATACTGGAGGTGATATTCCATCATCTTTACTGTATTCTGTTGGATAGAAGAGAGTAACAGGTAGTGAATACAGGGAAGCTGAGGTCACTGGGGGCCATCTTAGACCCCAACCTGCAATAGTCTCCTTTGGGTAAGCCTGGACCACTCCCATCTTCCTACCTTATTCTCTATCTTCCTTCACTTCATTCTGCACGTAGAGCTTCAAAAGAATTGAAGTCCTCTTCTGCATCTTGCAATGGCCCCAAAGAACCTCTCTGGGGTGAGGGATCTTTCCCACTTTCCCAGAGGCATTATACCACTGTTTCTTCTCTCTGTCATCACAATCAATTCCAGCAATCCTCACACCTTCTCCAAATGACAAGCTGACACTAGAGCTTATATTCAAGTACTCCTTGCAGATTCTAGGGAACACAAGTAAAGCCTTGTCAAGAAGTGGCCCATCCCCTTCATCTGAGAGGACCTGTAAGTTCTACAAGTTAGGAAACATCCTTCAGAGCATGTGATGGCAGTCTTCATATTTTACAGGCACCCCTAAGCTTCATGAACGAGTCTGTTAAACTGGTCTCATAGAGAGTAGGAGGAAGAATCACAGAACTTGCCACCAATCTGATGCTACTTGACTTTACCCACTATCCCTCATCTCAGTCTTCTTGTACAAGCACAGAAAGTGCAGGAACATTTGAGGGCTGTGACTAATGGTCAGAGGCAGGTTTTGTCATCTATTGTAAATCCTAGGGGGATCAGGGTAAAGAGGATATCAGTTTTCTCTTGCTTAATAAAACCTAGTGGTATGGAATACTCTTTGACCCCAGGAGTTGAGCCCTATTTGCCAATTCTGAGAAAAGTCTCCCTAAGCATCCTTTTATATGTGCAAGTCTAAGAAGAACCCTAAGTGTTAGGCTACCAGAGCCTCCTCTACACCATTAACCTGTAATCCTGGATCCTTGTAGCCAATCTAAGTACTGGTCCCATAGTCTCACTTTTTCTACATCCTGCCATATCTTATATTTAGTTGACATTTTTAAAAAAGTGGTCACTTTGTCCATTGTCCTAGTGATATTTAGGCTTTGCATTCTTAGTTATTGCCTTTCTATCCTGTGTCTTTTCATTCTCCCAAAGCAAGACAATCTCATTCACTCCAAAGCTTTAATTATTCAATGACTCTGAAATCTGAGCCTCAAGCCCCAATCACATCTTCATTTGTGCATCCCTATATTTAAATGTCCATTAGTAGAGCATTTAGAAGAGCTGAGGCTTCTCAGAAATGATGAGTCATTTCTCATCTTGCAGAGAAGAATAAAAAACTATAGATTCTTAGAATGTTACGATTAAAAGGAAACTCTGAGATTGTCAACCCTCTTCATTTATCAGATTAGGATCCTAAAGGAAAAGCTGTTTAGGAGAAGGCCAAATTAGTTTGCTTTACTCACAGTACACTGCTTTTTCTACTGTATAATATAGTTGCTTGGAAAAAAAAAATTAAAATCATACCATATTTACCAAAATTGCCTATATTACAGGTATTATACAATTAAAATCACGTAACGTATATATATGGTGTGATTTTAACTGAGAGTTGCTACATTTAAAAAAAACAAAACTTGCTTGGAAGTCTGTCCTAAGCTTACGTATTACAAATGAATTGTGCTTCTTTGTTTGATGAGAGTTGAAATCAGACCTCTTAAACAATGCTTACAGAAAGTACTGCTTCTCTTGTTACAATGGGTAGTGACCCATGTTGGGGGTGAGAGTACAAGTGAGTCTACCAGAATGTGAGAAAAGGAGCTTTTCTATTGCATCTACCAAAAAGGAAACTCCATTTTATTTAGAAAGAAGCTTGCGTTAATTCAACATTTGGATGAGGTCCAAAGTCAGTTGCAGTAAATCTTGATAACTACTGCTTGTTTCAAGCTAGAGCCAAGCAGTTTGTTTACTTTAAACGCTTGCTCGATGGGTTACTCCCCTGGGAAAATGACCTTGTTTTCATCTCAGGCCCAAGGGAAACTTCTTATGCTGTGGAATCTTATTCCAGAATGTGTCTGGAATGAAGAAAGTTGCAGCCTATACTCAGCTAGCATCATCATCTCATTCATTTCATCAACAAAGCTTCTGACTTTCTAAAATAAAAGTAGGAGTACTTGGAAATTGTAATGCTTCCTCTCATCCTCCAACACCCTCATCCCCACCATCCAAAATCACAGCTGAGAATTGCTCAGTGCTACCTAGGTTACTTAGTTCTCCTTTATTTTTGGTGCCCCAGAGGTGACAGAAGTAACAACCCCCATACAGTCAGAGGAAACCCAGATGATTCTATGGATGCTGTGTGAGTATAAAGCAACTTGACAAGTAGGCCCACTGCAAATAACATGGGCATCTGGAAGGAGCAGAAAGCAGGTTTGGGTTGACATGTTAATGTGGAGCCTGTGGTCACTCTGCAATAATGCCCCTTCCTTCTTTATCTCCCGCCCCAACACACAAACAGTTGGGAACGCATTTGCAATGCAGATATTGGTTAGATACCAGGTCTCTCCTGTACAAACTTCTAATTTGGAAATATTCCTCGAGGTGATAGTATCTCTTGATATCTCAATCATTAACTTGCCAGCTTGATGTTTGCTTTTCTTTTTTTTATTATTATACTTTAAGTTCTAGGGTACATGTGCACAACGTGCAGGTTTGTTGCATAGGGTATACATGTGCCATGTTGGTTTGCTGAACCCATCAACTCGTCATTTACATTAGGTATATGTCCTAATGCTATCCCTCCCCTCCTACCCTCACCCCCTGACAGGCCCCAGTGTGTGATGTTCCCCACCCTGTGTCCAAGTGTTATCATTGTTCAATTCCCACCTATGAGTGAGAACATGTGGTATTTGGTTTTCTGTCCTTGTGATAGTTTGCTGAGAATGATGGTTTCCAGCTTCATCCATGTCCCTGCAAAGGACATGACTCATCCTTTTTCATGGCTGCATAGTATTCTATGGTGTACATGTGCCAAATTTTTTTAATCCAGTCTATCATTGATGGACATTTGGGTTGGTTCCAAGTCTTTGCTATTGTGAATAGTGCCACAATAAACATACATGTGCATGTGTCTTTATAGTAGCACGATTTATAATCCTTTGGATATATACCCAGTAATGGGATCACTGGGTCAAATGGTTTTTCTAATTCTAGATCCTTCAGGAATCGCCACACTGTCTTCCACAATGGTTGCATTAATTTACACTCCCACCAACAGTGTAAAAACATTCCTATTTCTCCACATCCCCTCCAGCATCTGTTGTTTCCTGACTTTTTAATGATTGCTATTCCAACTGGCATGAGATGGTATCTCATTGTGGTTTTGATTTGCATTTCTCTGATGAACAGTGATGATGAGCATTTTTTCATGTGTCTGTTGGCTGCATAAATCTCTTCTTTTGAGAAGTGTTTGTTCATATCCTTTGCCCACTTTTCCAGGAGGTTGTTTGTTTTTTCCCTGTAAATTTGTTTAAGTTCTTTGTAGATTCTGGAAGTTAGTCCTTTGTCAGATGGCTAGATGGCAAAATATTTCTCCCATTCTGTAGGGTGCCTATTCACTCTGATGGTAGTTTATTTGCCATGCAGAAGCTCTTTAGTTTAATTAGATCCCATTTGTCTATTTTGGCTTTTGCTGCCATTGCTTTTGGTGTTTTAGTCATGAAGTCCTTCCCATGCCTATGTCCTGAATGGTACTACCTAGGTTTTCCTCTAGGGTTTTGATGGTTTTACGTCTAACATTTAAGTCATTAATCCATCTTGAATTAATTTTTGTATAAGGTGCAAGGAAGTGATCCAGTTTCAGCTTTCCACATATGGTTAACCAGTTTTTCCAGCACCATTTACTAAATAGGGAATCCTTTCCCCCATTTCTCATTTTTGTCAGGTTTGTCAAATATCGGATGGTTGTAGATGTGTGGTCTATTTCTGAGTCCTCTGTTCTGTTCCATTGGTCTATATATCTGTTTTGGTACCAGTACCATGCTGTTTTGGTTACTGTAGCCTTGCAGTATACTTTGAAGTAAGGTAGTGTGATGCCTCCAGCTTTGTTCTTTTTGCTTAGGATTGTCTTGGCTATGCGGGCTCTTTTTTGGTTCTATATGAACTTTAAAGTAGTTTTTTACAGTTCTGTGAAGAAAGTCATTGGTAGCTTCATGGGCATGGCATTGAATCTGTAAATTACCTTGGGCAGTATGGCCATTTTTATGATATTGATTCTTCTATCCATGAGCATGGAATGTTCTTCCATTTGTTTGTGTTCTCTTATATTTCACTGAGCAGTGGTTTGTAGTTCTCCTTGAAGAGGTCCTTCACATCCCTTGTAAGTTCGATTCCTAGGTATTTTATTCTCTTTGTAGCAATTGTGAATGGGAGTTGCCTCATGATTTGGCTGTCTGTTGTCTGTTATTGGTGTTTAGGAAGGCTTGTGATTTTTGCATGTTGATTTTGTATCTTGAGACTTTGCTGAAGTTGCTTATCAGTTTAAGGAGATTTTGGGCTGAGATGATGGGGTTTTCTAAATATACAATTATGTCATCTGCAAACAGGGACAATTTGACTTCCTCTTTTCCTAATCGAATACCCTTTATTTCTTTCTCTTGCCTGATTGCCCTGGCCAGAACTTCCAACACTATGTTGAATAGGAGTGGTGAGAGAGGGCATCCTTATCTTGTGCCGGTTATCAAAGGGACTGCTTCCAGTTTTTGCCCATTCAGTATGATATTAGCTGTGGGCTTGTCACAAGTAGCTCTTATTATTTTGAGATACGTTCCATCAATACCTAGTTTATTGAGAGTTTTTACCATGAAGGGCCGTTGAATTTTGTCAAAGGCATTTTCTGCATCTATTGAGATACTCATGTGGTTTTTCTCATTGGTTCTGTTTATGTGATGGATTACGTTTATTGATTTGCATATGTTGAACCAGCCTTGCATCCCAGGGATGAAACCCACTTAATCATGATGGGCAAACTTTTTGATGTGCTGCTGGATTCAGCTTGCCAGTATTTTATTGAGTATTTTTGCATCGATGTTCATCAGGGATTTTGGTCTAAAATTCTCTTTTTTGTTGTTGTTGTGTCTTTGCCAGGCTTTGGTATCAGGATGATGCTGGCCTCATGTAAATGAGTTAGGGAGGATTCTTTCTCTTTCTATTGATTGGAATAGTTTCAGAAGGAATGGTACTAGCTCCAATTTGTACTTCTTGTAGAACTTGGCTGTGAATCCATCTCGTCCTGGGGTATTTTTGGTTGGTAGGCTATTAATTATTGCCTCAATTTCAGAGCCTGTTATTGGTCTATCAGAGTTTCAACTTCTTCCTGGTTTAGTCTTGGGAGGGTGTATGTGTCTAGGAACTTATCCATTTCTTCTAGATTTTCTAGTTTATTTGCGTAGAGGTGTTTATAGTATTATCTGATGATAGTTTGTATTTCTGTGGGATGGGTGGTGATATCCCCTTTATCACTTTTTATTGCATCTATTTGATTCTTCTCTCTTTTCTTCTTTATTAGTCTTTCTAGCCGTCTATCAATTTTGTTGATCTTTTCAAAAAACCAGCTTCTGGATTCATTCATTTTTTTGAAGGGATTTTTGTGTCTCTATCTCCTTTGGTTTTCCTCTGATCTTAGTTATTTCTTGCCTTCTGCTAGCTTTTGAATTTGTTTGCTCTTGCTTCTCTAGTTCTTTTAATTGTGATGTTAAGGTGTCAATTTTAGATCTTTCCTGCTTTCTCTTGTGGGCATTCAGTGCTATAAATTTCCCTCTACACACTGCTTTAAATGTGTCCCAGAGATTCTGGTACGTTGTGTCTTTGTTCTCATTGGTTTCAAAGAACATCTTTATTTCTGCCTTCATTTCGTATCTACCCATTAGTCATTCAGGAGTAGGTTGTTCAGTTTCCATGTAGTTGTGCAGTTTTGAGTGAGTTGCCTAATCCTGAGTTCCAATTTGATTGCACTGTGGTCTGAGAGACAGTTTGTTGTGATTTCTGTTCTTTTACATTTGCTGAGGAGTTCTTTACTTCCAATTATGTGGTCAATTTTAGAATAAGTGCGATGTGGTGGTGAGAAAACATTATATTCTGTTGATTTGGGGTGGAGAGTTCTGTAAATATCTATTAGGTCTGTTTGGTGCAGAGCTGAGTTCAAGTCCTGGATATCCTTGTTAACCTTGTCTCATTGATCTGCCTAAAATTGGCAGTGGGGTGTTAAGGTCTCCCATTATTATTGTGGGGAGTCTAAGTCTCTTTGTAGGTCTCTAAGGACTTGCTTTATGAATCTGGGTGCTCCTGTATTGGGTGCATATATATTTAGTATAGCTAGCTCTTCTTGTTGAATTGATCCCTTTACCATTGTCTCTTTTGATCTTTGTTGGTTTAAAGTCTGTTTTATCAGAGACTAGGATTGCAACCAGTGCTTTTTTATTTTTATTTTTTATTTTTATTTTTTGCTTTCCACTTGCTTGATAGATCTTCCTCCATCCCTTTGAGTCCATGTGTGTCTCTGCACATGAGATAGGTCTCCTGAATATAGCACACTGATGGGTCTTGACTCTTTATCCAATTTGCCAGTCTGTGTCTTTTAATTGGGGCATTTAGCCCCTTTACATTTAAGGTCAATATTGTTATGTGTGAATTTAACCCTGTCATTATGATGTTAGCTGGCTCTTCCTTTCCATGTTTAGTGCTTTCTTTAGGAGCTTTTATAAGGCAAGCCTTGTGGTGACAAAATCTCTCAGCATTTGCTTGTCTGTAAAGGATTTTATTTCTCCTTCACTTACGAAGCTTAGTTTGACTGAAAATGAAATTCTAGGTTGAAAATTCTTTTCTTTAAGAATGTTGAATATTGGCCCCCACTCTCTTCTGGCTTGTAGGATTTCTGCCAGGAGATCCGCTGTTAGTCTGATGGGCTTCTCTTTGTGGGTATCCTGACCTTTCTCTCTGGCTGCTGTTAACATTTTATGCTTCATTTCAACCTTGGCGAATCTGACAATTATGTGTCTTGGGGTTGCCCTTCTCGAATATACCTTTGTGGTGTTCTCTTGTGTCCAAAATATGTCCATAGTTTCTTCTGGTGGGTTCGTGGTCTCGCTGACTTCAGGAGTGAAGCTGCAGACCTTCACAATGAGTGTTACAGCTCTTAAAGGCAGCACATCTGGAGTTGTTCGTTCCTCCAAGTGGGTTCGTGGTTTCTCTGGCTTCAGGAGTGAAGCTGCAGACCTTCGTGGTGAGCATTATAGCTCATAAAGGCAGTGTGGACCCAAAGAGTGAGCAGCAGCAAGATTTATTGTAAAGAGTGAAAGAACAAAGCTTCCACAGTGTGGAAGGGACCTGACCAGATTGCCACTGCTGGCTCAGGCAGCCTGCTTTTATTCCCTTATCTGACTCTACTCACATCCTGCTGATTGGTCCATTTTACAGAGAGCTGATTGGTCCATTTTACAGAGAACTGATTGGTCCATTTCGACAGAGTGCTGATTGGTGCATTTACAATCCCTGAGCTAGACACA